>NC_090647.1:561446900-561674400 GCF_040937935.1 Hyperolius riggenbachi
CGTACACACACACGTACACGTACCCACACACGTACACACACACGTACACACACACGTACACACACACGTACACACACACGTACACGTACCCACACACACACACACGTACACGTACACACACACGTACACACACACGTACACGTACACACACACGTACACACACACGTACACGTACACACACACGTACACACACACGTACACGTACACACACACGTACACGTACACACACACGTACACGTACACACACACACGTACACGCACACGCACACGTACACGTACACACACACGTACACGTACACACACGTACACACACATACACACACACACACACGTACACGTACACACACACGTACACGTACACACACACGTACACACACGTACATGTACACACGTACACACACGTACACACACACGTACACGTACACACACACACGTACACACACACGTACACGTACACACACGTACACACACACGTACACACACACGTACACGTACACACACACGTGCACGTACACACGTACACACACGTACACACACGTACACATACACACACACGTACACACACGTGCACGTACACACGTACACACACGTACACACACGTACACATACACGTACACGTACACACACACACACGTACACGTACACACACACGTACACGTACACACACGTACACACACGTACACACACACGTACACACACACGTACACACGTGCACACACGTACACACACACGTACACGTACACACACACACGTACACGTACACACACACGTACACACACGTGCACGTACACACACGTACACACACACGTACGTACACACACACACACACACGTACACACACACACACACACGTACACACACACACACACACACACACACACACACACACACACACACGTACACACACACACACGTACACACACACACACACACACACGTACACGTACACACACACGTACACGCACACACACACGTACACGTACGCACACACGTACACACACACGTACACGTACGCACACACGTACACGTACACACACACGTACACGTACACACACACGTACACGTACACACACACACGTACGCACACACGTACGCACACACGTACACACACACGTACACACACACGTACACACACACGTACACACACACGTACATGTACACACACACGTACACACACACGTACACGTACACACACACACACGTACACGTACACGCACACGTACACGTACACGCACACGTACACGCACACGTACACGTACACGCACACGTACACGCACACGCACACGCACACGCACACGCACACGCACACACACACGTACACGTACACACACGTACACGTACACACACGTACACGTACACGTACACACACACGTACACGTACAAGTACACACACACGTACACGTACACACACACGTACACGTACACACACGTACACACACACGTACGCACACGTACACGCACGTACACACACACACGTACACACACGTATACACGCGCACACACACACACGTATACACACACACGTACGCACACACACGTACGCACACACACGTACGCACACACACGCACACACACACACGCACACACACACACGCACACACACACGTACACACACACGTACACACACACACGTACACACACACACGTATACACGTACACGTACACACACACGTATACACGTACACACACACGTATACACGTACACACACACGTACACACACACGTACACACACACGTACACACACACGTACACACACGTACACGTGTACACACGTACACACACACACGCGCACACGCGCACACACACACACTCGTACACACGTACACACACACACGTACACACACACACGCACACGTACACACACACACACACACACATATGTACACACACGTACACACACACGTACACACGTACACACACACACACACACGTACACACACACACGCACACGTACACACACACACACACATATGTACACACGTACACACACACGTACACACGTACACACACACACACGTACACACACACACACACACACACACGTACACACACACACGTACACGTACACACACACACACGTACACACACACACGTACACGTACACACACACACACGTACACGTACACACACACACGTACACGTACACACACACACACACGTACACGTACACGTACACACACACACACACACACGTACACGTACACACACGTACACGTACACACACACACACGTACGTACACGTACACACACGTACACGTACACACGTACACGTACACACACACACATGTACACGTACACGTACACGTACACGTTCACACACACGTACACACACACGTACACGTACACACACGTACACACACACACGTACACGTACACACACGCACACACGTACACGCACACACGTACACGTACACACACGCACACACGTACACGCACACACGTACACGTACACACACACACACGTACACGTACACACACGTACACACACACGTACGCACACGTATACGCACGTACACACACACACGTACACGTACACACACGTATACACGCGCACACACACACACGTACGCACACGTATACACGCACACACACACACGTACGCACACACACGTACGCACACACACGCGCACACACACACGTACACACACACGTACACACACACACACGTACACACACACACGTACACACACACACACACGTATACACGTACACGTACACACACACGTATACACGTACACACACACGTACACACACGTACACACACGTACACACACACGTACACACACACGTACACACACGTACACACACACGTACACACACACGTACACGTGTACACACGTACACACACACACACTCGTACACACGTACACACACACACGCACACGTACACACGTACACACATATGTACACACACGTACACACACACGTACACACACACGTACACACACACACGTACACACACACACACACACACACACGTACACACACACACGTACACACACACACACACACACACACGTACACACACACACACGTACACACACACACGTACACGTACACACACACACACGTACACGTACACGTACACACACACGTACACGTACACACACACGTACACGTACACACACACACACGTACACGTACACACACACACACACACACGTACACGTACACGTACACACACACACACACGTACACACACACACACGTACACGTACACACACACACACGTACACGTACACACACGTACACGTACACACACACACGTACACGTACACACACACACACACACACGTACACGTACACGTACACACACACACGTACACGTACACGTTCACACACACACGTACACACACACGTACACGTACACACACGTACACACACACACGTACACGTACACACACACGTACACGTACACACACGTACACACACACGTACACGTACACACACACGTACACGTACACACACACGTACACGTACACACACGTACACACACACGTACACACACACGTACACGTACACACACGTACACACACACGTACACGTACACACACGTACACGTACACACATGTACACACACACACGTACACGTACACACACACGTACACACACACACGTACACGTACACACATGTACACACACACGTACACGTACACACACACGTACACACACACACGTACACACACACATACGTACACGTACGCACACACGTACACACACACGTACACGTACGCACACACGTACACGTACGCACACACGTACACACACACACACACACATACACACACACACACACACACGTACACACACACGTACACGTACACACACATGTACACACACACACACACGTACACACACGTACACGTACACGTACACACACACACACACGTACACGTACACACACACGTACACACACACGTACACGTACACACACGTACACGTACACACACACACGTACACGTACACACACGTACACGTACACACACGTACACGTACACACACGTACACGTACACACACGTACACGTACACACACGTACACGTACACACACGTACACGTACACACACGTACACGTACGTACACGTACACGTACGTACACGTACACGTACGTACACGTACACACACGTACACGTACACACACGTACACGTACACACACACACACACGTACACGTACACACACGTGCGTACACACACGTGCGTACACACACACGCGTACACGTACACACACGTACACACACACACACGTACACGTACACACACGTACACGTACACACACACACACGTACACACACACACACACACACACACACACGTACACACACACACGTACACACACACACGTACACACACACGTACACACACACGTACACACACACACACGTACACACACGTACACGTACACACACACGTACACACGTACACGTACACACACGTACACGTACACACACACGTACACGTACACACACACACACACACACACACACACGTACACACACACACGTACACACACACACACACACACACGTACACACACACGTACACACACACGTACACACACACACGTACACACACACACACACACACACACACACACACACACACACACACACACACACGTACACACACACACACACGCACACACACACACGTACACACACACACGTACACACACACGTACACGTACACACACGTACACGTACACACACACACACGTACACGTACACGTACACGTACACACGTACACGTACACACACACGTACACACACGTACACGTACACACACACGTACACACACACGTACACGTACACGTACACACGTACACGTACACACACACGTACACACACGTACACGTACACACACACGTACACACACACGTACACGTACACACACACACACACGTACACACACGTACACACACGTACACGAACACACGTACACACACGTACACACACACACGTACACACACACGTACACGTACACACACGTACACGTACACACACACACACGTACACGTACACGTACACGTACACACGTACACGTACACACACACGTACACACACGTACACGTACACACACACACGTACACACACACGTACACGTACACACACGTACACACACGTACACGAACACACGTACACACACGTACACACACACACGTACACACACACACACGTACACACACACGTACACACACGTACACACACACGTACACACACACACGTACACACAGACGTACACGTACACACACACACACACACACGTACACACACACACACGTACACACACACATACACACGTACACACACATACAGACGTACATGTACACACACACACACGCGTACACACACACACGTACACACACACACACACACGTACACACACACGTACACACACACGTACACGTGTACACACACACGTACACGTGTACACACACACGCACACGTACACACACACGTACACGTACACACACGTACACGTACACACACACACACGTACACGTACACACACACACGTACACGTACACACACACGTACACGTACACACACACGTACACGTACACACACACACACGTACACGTACACGTACACACGTACACGTACACGTACACACGTACACGTACACGTACACACGTACACGTACACACACACACGTACACGTACACACACGTACACGTACACACACACGTACACGTACACACACACGTACACGTACACACACACGCACACGTACACACGTGTACACGTACACACACGTACACACACGTACACGTACACACACACACGTACACGTACACACACACACGTACACACACGTACACGTACACACACACGTACACACACACACACACGTACACGTACACACACGTACACGTACACACACACGTACACACACACGTACACACACACGTACACACGTACACACACACGTACACACTTACGTACACACACACGTACACGTGTACACACACACGTACACGTACACACACACGTACACGTACACACACGTACACGTACACACACACACGTACACGTACACGTACACACGTACACGTACACACACACGTACACACACACACGTACACGTACACACACACACGTACACGTACACACGTACACGTACACGTACACACGTACACGTACACACACACACGTACACGTACACACACACGTACACACACACACGTACACAAACACGTACACACACACGTACACACACACGTACACACACACACACACGTACACACACACACACGTACACACACGTACACGTACACACGTACACGTACACGTACACACGTACACGTACACGTACACACGTACACGTACACACACACGTACACGTACACACACACACGTACACGTACACACGTACACACACGTACACACACGTACACACGTACACACACGTACACGTACACGTACACACACGTACACGTACACACACGTACACGTACACACACGTACACGTACACACACGTACACGTACACACACGTACACGTACACACACGTACACGTACACACACACACACACACACACACGTACACACACACGTACACGAACACACACACGTACACGAACACACACACACGTACACGTACACGAACACACACACGTACACACACACACGTACACGTACACACACACGTACACGTACACGAACACACACACACGTACACACACACACGTACACACACACACACGTACACACACACACACGTACACACACACACACGTACACACACACACGTACACACACACACACGTACACACACACATGCACACGTACACACACACACGTACACACACACGTACACGAACACACACACGTACACGAACACACACACGTACACGAACACACACACGTACACGAACACACACACACGTACACGTACACGAACACACACACACGTACACGTACACACACACGTACACGTACACGAACACACGTACACGTACACGAACACACACACACGTACACACACATGTACACGTACACGAACACACACACACGTACACACACACGTACACACACGTACACACACACGTACACACACACACGTACACACACACACACGTACACACACGTACACACACACGTACACACACACACGTACACACACACACACGTACACACAGACGTACACGCACACACACACACACACACAGACGTACACACACACGTACACACAGACGTACACGCATACGCACACACGTGTACACACAGACGTACACGCACACACGTGTACACACACACGTACACACACACGTACACACAGACGTACACACAGACGTACACACAGACGCACACACGTGTACACACACACACACACAGACGTACACGCACATGCACACACGTACACACACACACACACACACACGCACACACGTGTACACACACACACACACACAGACGTACACGCACATGCACACACGTACACACACACACACACACGTACACACACACACACACACGCACACACACACGTACACACTAGGCCTGAACGATTTTAGGAAAAGATTGAATTGCACGATTTCTGTCAGAAATTGCGATTTCGATTCAATTCACGATTTTCTTCAAAATCGAGCTTAAAGAGGCACTTAAGTCTCCTAAAAAAAGATTTTTACTCACCTGGGGCTTCCCTCAGCCCCCTGCAGCCGATCGGTGCCCTCGACGTGTCTCTGCGATGCTCCCGTCCCCGCCGGCGACCACTTCCGGTTTCGCCGTCAGGACCCGACAGGCATGGGAACGCGAGTGATTATTCGCTGTCCCAGCCACAATATCGCCCTTTATGCTGCTATTGCAGACGGAAGCATCGCAGAGACACGTCGAGGGCACCGATCGGCTGCAGGGGGCTGAGGGAAGCCCCAGGTGAGTAAAACTTTTTTTTTTTAAGCAGACTTAAGGTTCACTTTAAGCATGTGCCTCTTCGTCTGCGCAAAGGAGGCGGAGCAGAGCTGTGATAAATCCTAAGCCCAAACAAATAGACAGTAGGTCAAAATTAAAAAAATTAGACCAAGTCGAGGGGGTGGGGAGTTATCATGCCACTGTCCCTTGATTCCCCATGCAGTACATATTACTATGCTGGGGGTGTGTGCTTGGGATAAAAGTCATGTCACAGAGGCGGTGGGGGCAATTGTCAGGTGTGGGATAGGTAGCGTAAAGGTAAGCTGAGGGGGGAGGGGGGGTTGCGCTGATACACATCCATCTCGCACTCAACACGCACGCACGCATGCCTGCCTATATATACATACACACACACACACACACACACACACACACACACACCACACACACACACACTTCTCCATCTTGCAGCACTCACTGATACACACAGATGATCCTGCAGCACACACTAATATGCGCACACACACACACAATCAAACTTCTCCAGCACTCACTGATACGCACACACTGACACACAGTCATGCACTCAGTCTTGCTTACTCAATCTCCCCCATGCTGTGCAGCTCCATCCACATGCTCTCTTCTCCTGTACTTCAGCAATGAAGGGGGAGAGAATTCCTTCTCTGCTCCCTGCTTGCATGGGAACTGTTGAATAAGGGGGGAGGAAAACTCGGCCGGACATTAGCTAAATAGCCTTTGTCTCTCCCCGTGGTCTGCAGAATTAAACAATCTGTGGAGGAAAGTGTCACATGAGGGAGAGCCTGAGCTGCTCTCGCTGCAGGGCTGATGACTTAGGAGGGGAGGAGGAGGAAGTAGGCAGAAGGAACAATAAGCTGCCGCGGGGAGTGAGAGCCGCTGCTATTTTACACACAGAGCTGCGCACAGCGGGAGGACACAGGTCCAGCGGAATATCGTCAAAAACCGCCACTGTGGCGATCACGGAATCGTCTCTGTGGTCGCGATTTCGATATTAAAACAATAAATCGTTCAGGCCTAGTACACACACGAGTAGGTAACCACAGCTGCCTCTTAGTATTAGGTAGCTAAAGGAACCTCAGTATTAAAGGAGAACTGTAGTGAGAGGTATATGGAGGCTGCCATATTTATTTCCTTTTAAGCAATACCAGTTGCCTGGAAGTCTTGCTGATCTATTTGGCTGAAGTGGTGTCTGAATCACACCAGAAACAAGCATGCAGCTAAAATTGTCAGAAACACCTGATCCGCTGCATGCTTGTTCAGGGTCTATGGCTGAAAATATTAGAGGCAGAGGATCAGCAGGACAGCCAGGCAACTGGTATTGCTTAAATGGAAATAAATATGGTAGCCTCCATACACCTCTCTCTACAGTTCTCCTTTTATTTATTTATTTATTGTATTTATAAAGAACTACTGTTGGGGCAAAAGGAGTTGAACTTACCCGGGGCTTCTAATGGTCCCCCGCAGACGTCCTGAACCTGCGCAGCCACTCCCCGATGCTCCGGCCCCGCCTCCGGTTCACTTCTGGAATTTCAAACTTTTAAATCAGAAAACCACTGCGCCTGCACAGCCCTCTCTTCCGCTGACGTCACCAGGAGCGTACTGCGCAGGTGCGGACTGTACTGGGCCTGCACAGTACACTCCTGGTGACATCAGCAGGAGGGAGGGCGCGGCCAGGAGGCAGGGACAGTGGTTTTCTGACTTTAAAGTCAAATTCCAGAAGTGAACCGGAGGCGGGGCCGGAGCATCGGTGAGTGGCTGCACGGCCACAGGATGTCTGCAGGGGACCATTAGAAGCCCCGGGTAAGTTCAACTTATTTTCCTCCTACAGTAGTCCTTTAAGTAGCTAGAAGTGCCCCTGGCTGAAGGGAGATCTGGTCAGTGGAATATAGAGAGCTGGGTGAGTAACCTCTCATTTTACGCTCTGCTCAGGACTCTGCATAGAGAAGAGAGGTAGGCACTAGGGGAGGGAGAGCTGCCGCTCCATCACCAGGCGCCTGTAGGCACGTGCCTGCAATGCCTTATGGAAAATCTATCTTTATTTGAGACTATTTGAAACCAGCTGGCCTGCGACTATGACTAGGTTTTTAGATTTTGGTCCCTTACATGAATGAGTCTGACACCCCTGCTTTAAATGGAGGGTGATGCTTAAAAGCATTGTTCTTCCTCTGTTAACCATGGTTACTTGCAAGGAAACATGCAGTTCTGATTGTGTTGCATAAAAAGGACTTCAGGCAAGGATATTACTGCTACTAAGATTGCACCTAAATTAACTATTTATCTGATCATCAAAAACTTCAAGCAGAGAAGCTCAATTGCTGTGAGGAAGGCTTCAGGGCACCAAGCTAGTCCAGCAAGCACCAGGACCGTCTCCTAAAGGTGATTCAGCCACCAGTGCAGAGGTTGCTCAGGAATGGCAGCAGGCAGGTGTGAGGGCGTCTGAATGCAGAAGTGAGGTGAATACTTCTGGAGGATAGCCCGGTGTCAAGGAGGGCAGCAAAGAAGCCACTTCTCTCCAAGAAAAACATTAGTGACAGGCTGATAGTGACTATTATAATCGGGTATCTGGGAGCACAAAGCTGTCTGATAACATCTTGTAGTCCTTACTAATAAGAGGAGATTGTAGAGGAGAGATGCTGGAGGTCCAGAAAGCAGTGGTGGGAGATGTCCAGCAATAGAGCAGTACGCTTGCTGGCAGAGTGAGAGACTTGCATATGTACTTGCAGCAGCCGCATGCACTGGACCAGTTACCCAGGCGACCCACTGTAGCAGTAAAGGGTACAATCCTAGCCAAACATGTTGAGAATGGCACAAATATTGTGTTTTTTGTTTTTTTTACAAAGTCTGCTGCTTCAGTGTTTGGTTTTCTTTTATTTATGTTTTGTCAGTTGTTTCTGTGGTGTATTGAGGTATACAGTCAGACCCGTATATATTTGGACAGAAGTATGTATGTTCTGTGATGTCACCTGACCTCTCACTCTGCTTCTCATCTTCTCAGAAATGTCACCAGACGATGGCAAATGGAGATGTGGAGAATCCTGCAAGACGAGGATTGGTGTCTGTAAACCACAGTAATGACTCTCACCGAACAGAGAATAGCTGTACTCCCCCTGGTGGAGAGGAGTCTGTGCAGACAGCAGAGAAAGGCTCCTCGCCTGTAACTGCAAACGGCTATACTCCTGTTGCTCAGGATGACTGCACGCAGAAAGCTGAGAATGGCTCCACCCCTGTCACCAGTAACTGCTGTGCTCCCGTTGCTCAGAATGACTCAGCGCCCATCACTCGGCTCTAGCAGGGTTTGTCATTCTTCCACCAATTACTGATCTCAGACACATTGACCTGAGCCTGACATCCTCCATTCCTCCAGACTGCGATTGAGGGCCATCAGGATAGTGAAAGACCCCTCCCACCCGACAGCTGCTACTCAATCTACTTCCATCAGGTCACCAATACAGGTGCTTCCTCCCCAGACACAGGGAATCCTTTCTCCCCCCCCCCCCCCCAAGCCGTCCAGTTTACGACTCCGCCTCCCTTTTCCCCATCATACAACTCCAATTGCCCTCCCATCCAGGGACGTGTGTCTACAGTATGTATATATGTACCCATGTATTTACTCTTTAAGTGTCGCACTTTATTCTACAGGGTGGGCCATTTATATGGATACACATTAATTAAATGGGAATGGTTGGTGATATTCCTGTTTGTGGCACATTAGTATATGTGAGGGGGGAAACTTTTCAAGATGGGTGATGACCATGGCGGCCATTTTGAATCCAACTTTTGTTTTTTCAATAGGAAGAGGGTCATGTGACACATCAAAGTTATTGGAAATTTCACAAGAAAAACAATGGTGTGTTTGGTTTTAACGTCGCTTTATTCTTTCATGAGTTATTTACAAGTTTCTGACCACTTATAAAATGTGTTCAATGTGCTGCCCATTGTGTTGGATTGTCAATGCAACCTTCTCCTACACCGCAGGAGAAATGCTAGCACAGGCTTCCAGTATCCGTACCCTCTCCTCCCACTCTTCACACACTGATAGCAGCACCGCAGGAGAAATGCCAGCACAGGCTTCCAGTATCCGTACCCTCTTCTCCCACTCGTCACACACTGATAGCAACACCGCAGGAGAAATGCCAGCACAGGCTTCCAGTATCCGTACCTTCTCCTCCCACTCCTCACCCACTGATAGCAACACTGCAGGAGAAATGCCAGCACAGGCTTCCAGTATCCGTACCTTCTCCTCCCACTCTTCACACACTGATAGTAACACCGCAGGAGAAATGCTAGCACAGGCTTCCAGTATCCGTACCCTCTTCTCCCACTCCTCACACACTGATAGCAACACCGCAGGAGAAATGCCAGCACAGGCTTCCAGTATCTGTAGTTTCAGGTGCTGGACATCTCATATCTTCACAGCAGACAATTGCCTTCAGATGACCCCAAAGATAAAAGTCTAAGGGGGTCAGATCAGGAGACCTTGGGGGCCATTCAACTGGCCCACGACGACCAATCCACTTTCCAGGAAACTGTTCATCTAGGAATGCTCGGACCTGACACCCATAATGTGGTGGTGCACCATCTTGCTGGAAAAACTCAGGGAACGTGCCAGCTTCAGTGCATAAAGAGGGAAACACAAAATCATGTAGCAATTTTGCATATCCAGTGGCCTTGAGGTTTCCATTGATGAAGAATGGCCCCACTATCTTTGTACCCCATATACCACACCGTCATCTGAAGTCAACTGTCTATGCTGTGAAGATACGAGATGTGCAGCACCTGAAACTACGGATACTGGAAGCCTGTGCTGGCATTTCTCCTGCGGTGTTGCTATCAGTGTGTGAGGAGTGGGAGAAGAGGGTACGGATACTGGAAGCCTGTGCTGGCATTTCTCCTGCAGTGTTGTTATCAGTGTGTGAGGAGTGGGAGAAGAGGGTACGAATACTGGAAGCCTGTGCTGGTATTTCTCCTGCGGTATTGCTATCAGTGTGTGAAGAGTGGGAGAAGAGGGTACGGATACTGGAAGCCTGTGCTAGCATTTCTCCTGCGGTGCTGCTATCAGTGTGTGAAGAGTGGGAGAAGAGGGTACGGATACTGGAAGCCTGTGCTAGCATTTCTCCTGCGGTGTTGCTATCAGTGTGTGAAGAGTGGGAGAAGAGGGTACGGATACTGGAAGCCTGTGCTGGCATTTCTCCTGCGGTGTTGCTATCAGTGTGTGAAGAGTGGGAGAAGAGGGTACGGATACTGGAAGCCTGTGCTGGCATTTCTCCTGCGGTGTTGCTATCAGTGTGTGAAGAGTGGGAGGAGAGGGTACGGATACTGGAAACCTGTGCTGGCATTTCTCCTGCGGTGTTGCTATCAGTGTGTGAGGAGTGGGAGAAGAGGGTACGGATACTGGAAGCCTGTGCTAGCATTTCTCCTGCAGTGTTGCTAACAGTGTGTGAAGAGTGGGAGAAGAGGGTTGCCTTGACAATCCAACACAATGGACAGCATATTGAACACATTTTATAAGTGGTCAGAAACTTGTAAATAACTCATGAAAGAATAAAGCTACGTTAAAACCAAGCACACCATTGTTTTTCTTGTGAATTCCCCAATAAGTTTGTGTCACATGACCCTCTTCCTATTGATGAAAAAGTTGGATTCAAAATGGCTGACTTCAAAATGGCCACCATGGTCACCACCCATCTTGAAAAGTTTCCTCCCTCACATATACTAATGTGCCACAAACAGGAAGTTAATATCACCAACCATTCCCATTTTATTAAGGTGTAGCCATATAAATGGCCCACCCTGTACATCTGTTTTTGCACCTCAATATATTTTATCTGTCATTTTCTATAAATCATGTCTATATATTTTGTATGTTTTTGTCTAATAAAGAAAAATTTTAAAAGCACCATTTGTGTGTCCTTGTAGTACGTGGTGTGTGTGCTACAGACAGGAAGCCTGCATGAACATTGCTAGTCCTTATACTGGTCACTACATAATCACCTGACATTATACCGGTCACTATATAAACTGCCTATATAATGACAATAAATGGGAGCAACTGAATAAAATCTCTAAAAAATAAAATCTCTATCCAGGGCGATGATAGAGATCACTGTAGCACAGGAGTCAGGTGTGCACCACTGGTGGGGGACACTGTGTTCTTTGTAACAAAAAAACAGAGGCGCCAGAAGAGTAAAAACAATCCTAAAATAGTTAAAAATTGCTTGGAAGGCAGTGGTGGACTTACCTTCTATAAGCAGACACTAGAAACTGTCAATTATTTAAACAAACGATTTATTGACATACTCCACAATCTGATGCAACGCGTTTCGCAGGCATAAACCCGCTTCCTCAAGCAATAAAAATGGGGGAGCATACAACAGTACTGAAGCATATTGTGGCACCAAGCCACTTCATCAGGAGTACCTCCAATCATGCAGCCTCTATGCAGAGCAGGGACAAGGTCCTCCAGCACCCAAGGCTGAGACACCAAAGTGCGCCCCTCCATCCCTCCCACCCCAGCTGTCACACACTGATTGCTATTAGACTAAGAGGGCCACAGGGCCCACAACCTCCCCAACACCTTAATATCTAGTTATCTGGCTTGCAGTCACTGCTATGTATCCCCTTTTCTTATTTCTCTCTGCTTCATACACAATTAGGAATGACAACTGAATGAATTGTGCGCCCCTTCCTACACTGCGCCCTGAGGCTGAAGCCTCTCCAGCCTATGCCTCGGCCCAGCACTGCCTCTATGTGACGGGTTCCTGCTACTCAGGTGAGCATTATTATTCTTACATGGGGATGTATGGGAATTGTATTTAGGACACTGGCTGCTTCAACATATCCTTTTTGTTTGTGAGGATTATACATTTATGTGAATGATGAAAGCGACTTGTACTTATTACATCATCTTCAGGATGCTGAGAGGTCATTTTACATTGTGATGTTCTTCATTCCCGTATTGTGCTGCGTGACTTGTTAGTACTCCGTGGTTTCCCATAAATGAAAAGGAAAGCATAGTGTACTCATCCACAGTCCAGGGCCCCTCTATTGACTCTGATGTAGGATTGCAGCTGGTGTGCATGGAGACAGGTCGGCAGAAGTCACGTGGGTTTATTTACAATAAGTGCATATTTTATTGCTGATTGCAGAGTCACTGGCAGAGATATCCCATCTCCAGCACATCTCCTGTGTTCAGCCTCCTAATCTTCGTATGGAAATGATCCTCGATCTCGTGCAGCGTGTACAAGCAGCAGCTCTCCACAAGACTGATGGCGATCCCCTTCTTGACAAATCTTCTGGTACGTCCAATGCGGTGCAGATACGTCTCCAGATCAATCAGGCCGTCTGTGTTCATTGGCAGATCGAAATTCACCACCACAGACACTTGCTCGATGTCGATTCCTCGGGCGCAGACGTTTGTAGTGATGAGAACCTTCTCTTTGCCATCATGAAGTCTCTGAATAATCGCAGCTTGCTCTGTCACTGGCAGCTTTCCTCTCAGGAGCTCCACCTGGTGTCCATAGTTTATTATTTCAAGGCAGAGCCAATTAGCACGGGTGTGGCAGAAGATGATTGGGCGCAGGGGCGTAACTATAGACCCTGCAAGGGATGCCTCTGCAGGGGGACCCAGACGCCACAGGGGGCCCCTGGGGGGGGGGAGTTTGAGAGACTGACAGCTAAGGGCATGGAGAGAAAAAAACGTATTCTGCTCTCACACCATTGTTATATTGGCTGCATGTGTCCACCACACAGATAAGGAATCACACACACTTTGGAATTTGTACACTGTCCCTGCTCCATAGGGTTCGTAAAAAACCTCTGTCTCACTGCTGCAAAGTTCTAAAGACGATGTACAACCTTACAAACAAAGGAGTCACATTTTCAAAAAAAGTTGTAGACTTTCCCTTTTCAGCAAAAGGATTCCTAGATTCTTATCACACGGGCTAATGACTTTATGGCCTCTGAATACTTTTACAACACAATGGAGTGGAGATTGATGTCTGTTGCTGCTTCATTGAGAGCTTGTTGTCTCACATGGAGTCCAAGATCCTGTAATAACAGTATCAATCAGTGACATTCTGAATGTTTTGCCAAAGTTACATTGATACTATATCTTATGTTCAGCATGTCATTGTTGTTCCTCCATATAGCATGTGCTCTCATGTAGTAAAATAATAAGGCTGTGTATGTATGTACTGGGAGCAGAGCTGCGACGAGGGACTTGTCGGCTGCAAGGGGCTGGAGGAAGCCCCGGGTAAGTAGATCTGGGGGTAGCATAGTTTGCCTGACGTTTCCTTTAAAGAAAACCTGAACTGAAAAGTAAAAGTCAAAATAAGCATACACAAGTCATACTTACCTTCCATGTAGTCTACTCCTCAGTGTCTTTCTCCTGTCCCGCTTCCTGTTTGTCCACTGTGATCAAGGGAATTTTACGACCTCCATTTTGAAAATGGCCATTATCCATAACAGCTTTCTGGTCAGCACACAGTTAAACTGTAACATCGCCCACTTGAGCCATAGGGAAACATGGGCATTACCTGGTACATCAGTTTTCCTCTCCGCTATAACTGACAGCAACTGATATTCTATTGACAGCAACTGATATATTTCAGATCTGACAAAATATTGTCAGAACTGGAAGGGATTATTGTCAGAAGAAAATGTTGAGCTTCTGAGAGGAACTGATGGCGAGGTAACTATGCAATGTTTATTTGAAGTTACCTCATGTGTTTATTTTAAATAATTTTACTCAGTACAGGTTCTCTTTAAGTCTAAATGTTTCTATCTGCATGGGGAAAACACATTGGTGCTCAGTTTTCCTGTGCAGAAAGCGAGGGGGGTGGGGGGCCCCATGCAAAGTTTCGCAGGGGGGCCCAGTGATATCTAGTTACGCCCTGATTGGGCAATGGTGAACGTGCTGTAGATGGTGCACGGTGCCTGAAGTTTCTGCTCGTTATCCTCACAGGCATCGTAGAATTGCAGGATGTTATCCAGCGTCTGCTCCTCTTTCCTCAGCATGATGATGTTTGGGATGTGTGTGCAGGTAGTACACTGGCGCACTCTCCTGAACTTTCTTAGTGCCCAGATACACCCCTGGGATCTGAAGCGACTGGTCACTGGGGGAAGCTCCCCCCTCCCCCGTACCAGAATGGCCATTCACTACCATCTTTGCAGCCTCATATACTAGAGTGACCAGATTTTTAAGATCCCAACCTGGGACAGGCGTATGTGGAGCGGTAGCGCCGCGGCAAAAAATGGGCGTGGGTATTATGGTATGGGCGTGGACATGACATGGGCGGAGCTAACTAATGTAATGGTGACTAAGGTAGTGGGTTTCCTCCCAAAACACAGTTAGGCAAACTGATCCTATTAAATTAACAAGAAGAATTCCAGTATTTGCATACTGCTTTTCTCCTGTAGGACTCAAAGCTCTTGTAAGGCAGCCACTATAGTGCACTCAGTAGCCATGTTAGGGAGTCTTGCCCAAGAGGTGCTGGATTACTGAGTGAATAGGAAGAGCTGAGATTTGAAACCTGTGTCAGAGACAGAACTATTATTACACTATCCAGCCACCACCAATTTTTATGCAGGGATTTGGCAAATAAATGCTATAGTCTTTACAAAGCCTTCAGCTTTAAGAGAACTGTAGCCAGAACGATATGGGGCTGCCTCTGCCATATTTATTTCCTACATTTTAAACATCCAGCCACCACCACTCTACCTTGTCTAACCCCCCCCCCCCCCCCCCCCCTCAATCATTGGTGAATTTACCACCACCACTTGTTTTTTTAAGTAGGCAGGGCCCGCCCAGCCAGCCTCCCCCCTCCCAATATCAACATTTTTGTCAAGTGAGGTGAAAACCGTCCTAGTCATCTCGTCTAGTTGCCGCACCCACTCTCCCCTCCAAACATTAGCAGGTCAGAATCAGTGTGCGAGGACGCCGATGAGGCAGCAGGTGCCATGTCAATGCGGGCGGTTGCTGCTCCGGCCCAGGCTGGTCTGGGTGTGACGGCCCGACGGTTGTTTTCTTCTTCCCTCCGCGTAGCTCTTCCAACTCGTGTGCTGCACTGCTGCGTGTGACGCCTCAGCGACATCAACACGCACATTAAACAGTGGGGGGCGGGGCCAGACAGAGGTGGGAATGCACTTTTAGCCAATTCAATGCAGGCAGAAGACAGGGAGGGAGGGGAGCAGTAGCAGCAGGGTGGACCAGAGGGGTGGAGGACAGGACACTGACGTCAGATACTCCCGCAGCCGGGACGTCCTGCATCTAAAACTGGGACGTTTCCTGGGACCCAAGCCAGCCTGGGACAGGGGACCCCGAATCCGGGACCTGTCCCAGGTAATCCGGGACGTATGGTCACTCTACATATACCCCTCGCACTGCTTACACAAGATCGTAGCTCACCCTCTGGGAATCACGCGGCACTTCCCTTCCTGAGGGCACACTCCTCTACAACTCCGTCTGGAGCCACATACAAAAAATCACCTGCTCTGCCCCACCGGTCAGGCCAGGACAAAACGGCGGAGGGGCAGTTGTGTGGGGGCCCTTGTGAGGTTGAGAAAAAGGGGCCTGCTCTCAGCCATTCCCTCAGCCCTCCTGGGAAATGTCCGCTCCCTTCCTAACAAGATGGACGAACTTCGCATTCTCAGCAACAAGAGGAAACTCTGGAACAATACCCCGGTCCTCTGCTTCACGGAAACATGGCTGGATGAGGACATCCCAGACAATGCCCTACTTCTACCAGGATTCAACATTATACGTAAACCATAGTTATCAATGAATCTGCAGAGGACTATTGAGTCTTATACTCCATTTAAAGAGAGTCTGAAGCGAGAATAAATCTCGCTTCAGACCTCATAAATAGCAGGGGCATGTGTGCCCCTGCTAAAACGCCGCTATAGCGCGGCTTAACGGGGGTCCCTTCACCCCCAAATCCCCCTCGATACACCGGGGGAGCGCTTCCTGGTTGGGGCAGGGCTAACCGCCGCAGCCCTGCCCCACGCACGTCTGTCAGCGCGTATCTCCGCCTCTCCCCCGCCCCTCTCAGTCTTCCTTCACTGAGAGGGGCGGGGGAGAGGCGGCGATGCGCCGCTGACAGACGCGACTGGAGGCAGGGCTGCAGCCGTTAGCCCTGCCTCCAGGAAGAGACAGCCAGCGACTTTTTCTATGACACACTTTTGCGGGGGGTGGGTTGAGGGTGAAGGGACCCCCGTTTAGCCGCGGGATAGCGGCGTTTTATTTATGAGCTCTGAAGCGAGATTTATTCTCGCTTCAGAGTCTCTTTAAGCACAAAAAAAATGTTAATTGCAAAAGATGCATGGAAGCACCCATATGGTGTGTTCCTAGGTATCGCTTCAATGCCTCTTTTACATTCTACGCTGCAAAACTGATACGCTTTCCATAGCAATGCATTGTGAAAAAGCTTTCAGTTAAAATGTGTATAATGTGAACTGAGCCATAGGAAAACATGGGCATTACTTTGAAAACCAGTTGTCACTGACAACGATAATGATGTATCACAGCTACTGAAAAATAAACAGTTGATACCACAATAAATGTCTGTAAAAAGGGTGGAGACCACCCAAGTGAGATGAGAAATGTGTGGGAGGGGCTTTGGAGAAGAAGGGTAAAAAGGATCACTGCCATGGCAGTACATCACTGAGGGGCGGGGCTACATGCTAATATCCTGCTATATATAGATATAAGAAGCGTTTATGCCACTCAAAGCAGGATAACCAAGGTAAAAATGGGCTTCCTGAATAATTTTGCACAATCTGCTACGTGTCATTAAAGTGCTCCTTTATTGATTCTTGTCTTTTTTAACATAAACCTGTGAGGAGAAAAAAGTTAAGGTCAGACACAGGGGCGGACATACGGCCGTGCAGGCCGTGCCGCCGCACGAGGGCCCCTGAAGTTCCGTTTTCTTCAGGGGCCCATTAAGTATTTTTTATTTTTTTTTATATATTTTTTTTTTTATTATTTTATTCCCGGGGGGCCCCCCGACTCCTATCCTCCCTCCCTCCCTCACCTCGGGGGGCCCCCTCCCGATATGCGCGGCGGGAGAGCGAGCGAGCGGCAAATGCAGGAAGGGCTCTCCAGGCATCCGCTAGAGGCCCAGCCGCTTGGTCTCCAATATGTCTCCAGTTGGAGACATATTGGAGACTCAGCGGCTGGGCCTCTAGCGGATGCCTGGAGAGCCCTGAAGACTTCCTGCATTTGCCGCTCGCTCTCCCGCCGCGCATATCGGGAGGGGAGCCCCCGAGGTGAGGAAGGAAGGGAGGGAGGGAGGATAGGAGTCGGGCCCCCCACCCGGATAGCTACCCACCCGGCTACCTAACCACCTACCCACCCGGCTACCTACCTACCCACCCACCAGGCTTCCTACCTACCCACCCGACTACCTAACCACCCACCAGGCTTCCTACCTACCTACCCACCCGGCTACCTACCCACCCACCAGGCTTCCTACCTAACCACCCACCCAACTACCTAACCACCCACCCGGCTACCTACCCACCCGGCTACCTACCCACCCACCAGGCTTCCTACCTAACCACCCACCCAACTACCTAACCACCCCCCCGGCTACCTACCAACCCGGCTACCTACCCACCCGGCTACCTACCTACCTACCCGGCTACCTACCTAACCACCCACCCGGCTACCTACCGGGCTAGTTACCAACCCACCCACCAGGCTACCTACCCACCCACCCGGCTACCCGGCTACCTACCTAACCACCCACCCGGCTACCTACCTAACCACCCACCTGGCTACCTACCTAACCACCCACCCGGCTACCTACCGGGCTAGTTACCAACCCACCCACCAGGCTACCTACCCACCCACCAGGCTACCTACCTACCCACCCACCAGGCTACCTACCCACCCACCAGGCTTCCTACCTACCCACCCGGCTACCTACCTACCCACCAGGCTACCTACCCACCCACCAGGCTACCTACCTACCCACCCACCAGGCTACCTACCCACCCACCAGGCTTCCTACCTACCCACCCGGCTACCTACCTACCCACCCGGCTACCTACCCACCCACCAGGCTTCCTACCTACCCACCCGGCTACCTACCTAACCACCCACCCGGCTACCTACCTACCCACCCACCCGGCTACCCACCCACCAGGCTTCCTACCTAACCACCCACCCGGCTACCTACCTAACCACCCACCCGGCTACCTACCGGGCTAGTTACCAACCCACCCACCCGGCTACCCACGCACCCACCAGGCTACCTACCTACCCACCCACCGGGCTACCTACCTACCTACCGGGCTAGTTACCCACCCACCCACCAGGCTACCTACCCACCCGGCTACCTACCCACCCACCCACCAGGCTACCTACCCACCCACCCACCAGGCTACCAACCCACCCACTCACCCACCCACCCACCAGGCTACCAACCCACCCACCCACTCACCCACCCACTAGGCTACCTATCCACCCAACCACCCATGGGAGCTGCGCGCCGGATGGAGGCTGGGACAGGAGGTCTGCTGCTGCAGGTGAGTAAATGTTTTTGTTTTATTTATATTAGCAGGTGTATGTTCTGGGCAGGTCTGCCACATGATTGCATGTATTTTCTTCGCAAATCTGCCGACATGATTGCATGTATTTTCTGGGCATATCTGCCGACATGATTGCACGTATTTTCTGGGCATATCTGCCGACTTGTTTGCACGTATTTTCTGGGCATATCTGCCGACTTGATTGCATGTATTTTCTGGGCATATCTGCCGACTTGTTTGCACGTATTTTCTGGGCATATCTGCCGACTTGATTGCACGTATTTTCTGGGCATATCTGCCGACTTGATTGCACGTATTTTCTGGGCATATCTGCCGACTTGATTGCACATATTTTCTGGGCATATCTGCCGACATGATTGCACGTATTTTCTGGGCATATCTGCCGACATGATTGCACGTATTTTCTGGGCATATATGTGTATTTTCTTGAGAAAACCTGCACAATTATGTGAATTTTCTGGGGAAAGGGTCACCAAAACTTGGGCCCACTGTCTTTGCGTTGCACTTTTCAAGGGAACCTGAGGTGAGAATAATATTGAGGCTGCCATATTTCTCTCCTTTTAAGCAGGGCCGGATTTAGGCCAAGGCCACCTAGGCCATGGCCTAGGGCACCACAGGAGTAAGGGCACCAAAGCAGCAGGCTAAACTGGTGCAGCATTTGCAAGCCTGCAAATGCTACCATGCAGGGAGAACAGGCGAGTGTCTGACCGCGGTACTCTGTTGCTAGCTGCCAGTGCAGCAGCCATCTTCCTCTCTGAGCACGTTTGCATTGTGGCTTCCGGCTATGGACTTGGACAGCATTGGAGACAGAGGGGGAGAGGAAGCTTCTGCAATGGAGACTAGTGGAGAAATGAGTGACACTGATGGCTGCTGCAGTGTGAAGGTAAGCTGGCTACCTATACTGACAGGGGGGTGGGAAAAGAAGGGATTATGGGAGTCATCTGGCTACCTATACTGGGGGAGGTTATCAGGCTACCTATAATAGAGGAAAGGAGGGGGAGGGGTCATCTGGCTACCTATACTGAAGGGGGGGCGGCTGGTGACAGTGGCCTTGGGCGGTAAAGAGTACAAATCCGGCCCTGCTTTTAAGCAATACCAGTTGCCTGGCTGCCGTGCTGGTCCTCTGCCTCTTATTCTTTCAACCATAGACCCTGAACAAGCATGCAGCAGGTCAGGGGTTTCTGACAATATTGTCAGAACTGAGAAGATTAGCTGCATGCTTGTTGCTGGTGTAATTCAGTTTATTACTGCAGCCAAATAGATCAGCAGGGCCGCCAGGCAACTAGTATTGTTTAAAAGGAAATAAACCCTCACCCCAGGTTCGCTTTAAGTTACAGTTAGCTCCGCCCTCATCCGGTCATTGCCACGCCCATTTTTTTGTTCTATCCACTAATTTTTGCCGCGGCGCGCTCCGCGCGCCGCAGGTTGTAGCCACGCCCATAGGGGGCCCACAATTACAATTTTGCACAGGGGCCCACTGCTGGCTGTGTCCGCCACTGGTCAGACATACCTAAGTAGTAAGATGGTCCACAGGCTTCTATCCTATGTCCATCACAACCCCACCACTGCTAGCCGGGATCTTCTTCTTCATGGCCATGCTTCTGTCCGGAGGAAAAAGCTGTACATGAGCAGCCCCGCCCTGCTGAGCATGAGCAGCCCCGCACCTTCTGAGCATGAGCAGCCCCGCACCTTCTGAGCATGAGCAGCCCCGCCCTGCTGAGCATGAGCAGCCCTGCCCAGCTGTGCATGAGCAGCCCCGCCCTGCTGAGCATGAGCAGCCCCGCACCTTCTGAGCATGAGCAGCCCCGCCCTGCTGAGCATGAGCAGCCCTGCCCAGCTGTGCATGAGCAGCTCCACCCTGCTATGCATTAGCAGCCCCGCCCTGCTGAGCATGAACAGCTCTGCCCTGCTGTGCAGGCACGGCCATTCTAATGCATGCACAGTACAGCTGTGTTCATACACGGACAAGGGTGTGGCCACGAGGACATATATGGCATATATTTGGAGGGTCCCGGCACTGGTATGGTGAGCTCAAAGAGGATAGGGAAAGCCTCTCGACCACCAGAGGCTTCACTTTACTGAGGTAAGAAGCTTTAAATTTTTTCCTCCCCATAAGGTTAACTTAATTTTTTAAAGTGTTCCCTGAAAAGGGATTGTACAACAATGCCAGCCGGACTGCATACTGTCACTGCTTGCTATTCTGGCAGTTGGATTGTCCACTGACTGCTTTTGAAAATAAAGGAATTAATGGGAATCCCTCCCCCTGAGAATTTGGACTAGTCCAAAACCTGTCAGAACTATCAGATTTATACAGTGGCATAGCTAAGGAGCTCTGGGCCCCAGTACAAGTTTTACATTGGAGCCCCCCAAGCACTCTATACATAACAATTGGTATGGTGCAGGAAGGTGATGGGGAACAGTTTTTTTTTATGATTACTACTATTCAAAGCACCTATAGAGGTGTTTAATGATTATTACCAGCAAAGGACTAATATAGAGCTAATACTGTGGTTGTGGGAGAGCCTCTCGGGGCCCCTCTGGTCCAAGGGCCCCAGTGTGGTCACACCCTCTGCACCCCCTATTGCTATGCCAGTGGATTTATACTACCTACTGTGAAACTGCATGGGGAATGTATATTGCACATTGTATTTCCCTCTGGGACAAATACGTGTCTTGCATGTATGCACACGTGGATTTTACATTTTACAATTTTTTGAGACAGCCGTCATTTAAGCTGAAAATGGTTACTGCAGCCAGTGTGTGGCTCGCCTGGCTTGTTGAGAGAGAAAGAAGATGTGGGATTGGCTGACTGAGCAGCTACTTTCACCACTCCTTATCACCATTTTCTATAGGCGGAACAAGGTTCCCCAGCAACAGAGTCTGAGATGCCTAAGTGTACACGCCTTTCCTCGAATTGTGCCCCAGTATAGGTAGCCAGGTGTGCCCCAACCCCCCCCCCCCCCCCCCAGGTTAGACAGTCTGATGTGACCCCAGTATTACGAAGGTTCCCCCCTCCCCAGTATAAATAGCCAGATCTACCCCAAATATTAGGTAAGTCCTTCCCCCCAATATAAATAGCCAGATCTGCCCCCAGTATTAGGTTCCCCCTTCCCCAGTATAGATCTGCCGCCCAATATTAAGTAGGTTCCCCCCAGTATAAATGGCCAAATCTGTCTCCAGTATTAGGTAGCCTCCCCCAGTGTTGATAGCCAGAAGATGTGCCCCCAGTATTTGGCCCCAGTATTAGGTAGCCCCTCTCCCCAATATACAGCCAGATGTACCCCTAGAATTATGTAGGTCCCCCTCTACAAGCAGACCTCAGAGTCAGTGAGCAACAGTGTGCAGCTGGCCAGGAGGTGGACATACCTGATCCATGGTCCTGGGCTGCTCGGCTGCACTAGTGCACTAGCTCCTGTCTTCCCCGCATGGTGTGCCATACTAGTCTGTCCCGGCCTGATGATGAAGAAGAATATCCATATCTGTGGCCGTATCATCAGTTATAGTTATAGCTAGCTAGACCTCTAGCATGGGCAACACAGGCAGCGTGGAAGCGCAGGATGGAAGCTCTGCACAAGCGGTGCAGCCCAGCAGTGCAGGAAAGTGTATCAGTATATCACCTGGCTTGCACAGTCATTCGCTGTCTGTCTCTGGAGTGAGAGAAGGAGGAGGCAGCATACACTCAGGCCAGGAACCATGGCAGAGTTTTGGGCACAATCGCCAAGGGCTTTGTGCTGCACCCTCATGGCTCTACACCTAGAAGCTCATGCCTATCCTGC
The DNA here is from genome assembly GCF_040937935.1 of Hyperolius riggenbachi. NCBI lineage: Eukaryota > Metazoa > Chordata > Amphibia > Anura > Hyperoliidae > Hyperolius > Hyperolius riggenbachi. Next base: position 561,472,115 of record NC_090647.1, read on the forward strand.
CTCTGCCTCATCCCGGCTCTCAATCTGATGCTATCCTGTCTGTACAGTAGAGTATGCACACACATCCAGTGTTAGGCTGCTTCTCTCCTGCCTCCCTCTCCATCATTCAGCCAGTGAGTGGTACCAGCCAGTGGCTAGATACATTACCATCACATTCACCTTGGTAAACCACTTCAGGATCATGCATATTAAAATCTACGTCCTGTCTATGGATGCTAGTTTCTGACACACTATAGATTTTTTACTCCAGCATTCTTGTGTACTTTTTTTTTTCTTCAATTTTTAAGAATATTATCTCTTAAAAACACTAGCAAATTCCAGATTTACTTTAATTAAATGCTCTCAAAAGAAAGCCCTATTTTTCCTGAAAAAAACAAGACTACATATTTTTGGGTAGACTAAAAATTGCATAAGATCTATCAACTTAAAAGAGTAATCAGGGGGATATGAGGACAATAAGTGCTACTTACCCGGGGCTTCGTCCAGCCCCACGCTCCCAGCATGTCCCTCGCTGCAGCTCCGCGGTGAGCCGTTTGCCTGTGAAGCTTCCCGGTCCCCGGCAATGACGTCAGGTCAGCTTGTACTGCGCCTGCATGAGCGGCGCTGTCAATCACTGCCATGTGGTTCGGAGCGTACTGCGCAGGTCGGCCCGACCTCATCGCCAGGGACCGGGAAGCTTCACAGGTGAACGGCTCACCGCAGAGCTGCAGCGAGGGACATGCTGGGAGCTTGGGGCTGGACGCAGCCCCGGGTAAGTAGCACTTTTTGTCCTCATATCCCTTTGATGACTCCTTTAAAGTGTACCAGAGATTAAGAATACTTACCGTTTTATACATACCTGGGGCTTCCTCCAGGCCCCATGCTCACGGATCGCTCCCTCTCCACCGTCCTCCGCTGCCTGCAGCTCTGATACCGGGTCCCTAACTTCCTCCAGTCACGGCCAGTCTGCGCAAGTGGAAGTGTGCTCTTTACGTATCTCTCTGGAGGCCACTGGAGAGATACATAAAGAGCGCACTTCCTCGACTGGAAGAAGTTACGGGACCCGGTACTGGAGCTGGAGAAGGCTAAGGACGGCGGCATGGGAGCGATCTGTGTGCATGGGGCTGGAGGAAGCCCCATGTAAATATAAAATGGTAAGTATTCTTAATCTCTGGTTTCCTTTTAGCAAAGGCATAGCAAAATTGTGAAAATGGGCTTGGTCCTGAAGTGGCTTTTAACTACTTGCTGAAGGGGGGAGGGAGATACAAATAAATAAAAAAAAATGCCTCAATTTACTTAAAAATGAAGAACAAAAATATTTGAAACAAAGAGCTCTGTTGGTGGGGAGAAAAGAGGGGAAATCACTTGTGTGCTGAGTTGTGTGGCCCTGCAGCTAGGCCTTAAAGCTGCAGTGGCCAATTTAGTGAAAAATGGCCTGGGGGTTTAAAACTGCGGTCCTCAAGTCAAGACTGTTGAATGCTACAGTTTATATTGTTTAGATGACCCAACACAGGATCTTATTTATCAGAACCTCCTATCATTATAAAATTGTGAAGGTGCAACCAGCGTCACCCTAGCAGAACGCAATAATAATAATTAGGGATGCTCGTTCGGATTTCCGAATTTCCAAACGGAATTATGAAATCGGTAATAGAAGTGCGGTAGGTGGATTTTCGTGGAAATTTTCACCGACTTTAAGATTGATTTTCTCAAAAAGTACAAGGTCTTTTTGAAAGATGTTTTTTTTGCCTCTTGTGTCCACTCTTCTGCTTAAAGCAGTAGGATCAGCCATACTATGCCAGGGAAAAAAACACATATATAAGTAGATAAATACTTGATCTACTTACATAACACATGTATTGTACTGTCCACGTTTTGATTTCAGTGAATGTTATATAGTAAATGACGAGAATTCTGTTCCTGGTGGGGGCCATGTCTTTTGCCCACAGTTAAGGCTAACTCGTGATGTCATTTCTGCCCTTTACTTTTTTTCTTGTCTCCTCCAATCGCTGAGTCGCCTCAGCCTTGCTTGTAAACATGTAGGGGATCAGGTTTCAGATAAGCAGCAGGCAGGGAAATAAAGGAAAGAGGAGGAATGGATTATAGATAAAAAGAAGCCCCAGCATGCAATTCTTTGTCACGACTACTAAAGGGCCAGTGTTCCTTAAGTATGTGATAACTCCAAATCATAACAGCAGAAAACGTTTTGAAAGTTTTAAATGCAGGATTAGCATCTTTATCACTTAATACACTCAGACCAGTTGCTGTTGAAATTTGATTTTTATGGTGACGATACCGCTTTAACACACCCTGAAGGGGTTTCTCGCACCTATGGGGGCTTTGCTATTAACTGCTAAAGTCGGCGGCCATTAACTGTAAAAAAATCTTTCAAAAACACCTTGTACTTTTTGAGAAAATCAATCGTACAGTCAGCGGAAATGTAAAATGCAGAAAATCCGCATGACCATATGCATCATGCAGCCGACTTTAGAGGTTAATAACAAAGCCCCGATGGTACAATTTTTCAATTAGATAATTTAGTTTGATTATTCCGTTACATCGAATATAAAGATTTTTCCAGCATGTCCGATTATTTTTCCCGAAAAAACAGGATAATCGTTCGAATTTCTTGATCGAAAAAAAAAAAAATTCAACTTTCATTCAATTCGATCATTTAGATAGAATAAACGGGAAAATCAAACGTTTTTATTGTACCGTGTATGGCCACCATAAAAGTCGGCTGAAATGTAATTTGCAGAAAATCTGCATAACAATTTACGCTATATTGCCAACTTTACAGGTGATTAGCAAAGCCCCCACAGGTGCTAGAAACACCACATTTTCAGGGTATGTTAAGCGTAAGAGTGGAAACAAGAGGCAAATATATATATATATATATATATATATATATATATATATATATATATATATATATATATATATATATATTTATTTATTTATTTATTTAATTTATTTATTTATTTATTTATTTTTTTTTGTAAGACCTTGTACTTTTTGAGAAGATCAATTCCGCATTACCATTTGCGGTATGCCACTGACTTTAAAGGTTAATAGCAAAGCGAATTTTCCGCAAAAATCTGCATCGGAATGCGGAAATTGATAGCGGAGATCAGTATCGGTAATCGGCAATGGTGGAAAGCAGAATTTCCGCGGAAATTGGCAATGCCGACCATCCCTAATTAATAACTGCTTGCAGAAACAGCCTATTACAATCTTCACCCTGTTTGTGCCCTCCTATCTCTGCCTGGGTGTAGGTTTCCCCCGGCTGCCTCTGCATCCTCCTGCCATGATTGTGCGCACCCAACGATGGAGGTTCAGCTGTTATTTGACAGCTGACATCTCCCTGCACTGATCGGAGGCCATGCCAATCAGGTGATTGCTATGAACACCAATGATCATTGTGATCACTACACTTGTAAAACGATCGTTTTAAGGGTCAGATCGGGGAAAACCTTGTGTTATATCTGCTGATGGATACATAGCTTAAAGCAAATGGAACAGATCAAACTGCCAGTGGCGTAGCTAAGGAGCTCTGGGCCCCAGTGCAAGTTTTACATTGGAACCCCCAAGCACTCTATACATAGCAATTGATATGGCACACCTGCGGCCTGCCAAGTACAACCATAGTGTCAGAGGTGCAAGCAGGGGATGGGGTACAGTTTAATGAAGTGATTACCTGTGCTGGACCCATAAAGAGCTAATACATACTGCGGTTGATGGAGGCCCCTCTGGTCTATGGGCCCCGGTGCGGTCGGTACCTCTGCTTCCCCTGTTGCTACGCCACTGTGTTCTGTCATGCTCAGCACTGCATCCAACCTACCTCTAATATTGCGTCCCGGCTTGATGACATCATCAAGCCAGGCAACTTTGCAACACTCGTCGCTATCACATTAAACCTTTGGATGCGTAGTACAGCCTGCAGCCACCAGTGCTCAACATCAAGTGACATGGCCACCGCCAGGGTATAAATCACAGCTCAGTTTAGGTTTTGCTGAGCGTTTCCGCTAGCGTTTCAATACTTTACATTGAAGCGCTAACGCTCCCAAAATGCTGCAGGTCCTGCGTTTGCGTTTCTGGGAAATGCAAACGCTCCTGTGGAAGTTGCCCCATCCATTAACATTAGCCCAGCGTTTGGCAAACTGCTAGCGTATCGCAGCGCTGCCAAAACGCTGCCAAAAGCACTCCTGTGGGTTCCAGCCCTCAGAGAATTGCGGTTAGATAGGTATAACATCCGCTAGTTCTAGGTACTCAGCCAGCTCATCTCTGCCTCCGATCTCACAATGAGTGAGTGAATGAATCTCACAGTATATTCTACACTCCACAATAAGCAAGCAGCCCGGGTGACCCCCAAAACCACAATCTTTATCTATACCCCATCCTGACGGTTTCCTCTCGGCTCCCACAATGATTGGACAGCCAGGGTGGGGTGAGGCTGGTGGAAGCTGCTGCTGCTGTGTTTGCAGGAGGCTGTGGCAGGATAATTACACCTCATCTTTATTACAACAAAGTGACAGATCAAGTCTCGCAGTGAATGTACATTATTAATAATCATTGCAATTGGCCATATTTATACTGCGCTGCTGGTAAGTTTAACGCCTGGAGGATTTGATTGTATCTGCACTGTAACAACGCATTGGGTTCTGAAGCCACTATCTCAAAAAAAAAAAAAAGTAGGCAGTTAAAATATGACAGAACCAACAGCTTCTGGACCAGTCTATCTCCTCATGGGGGATTCTCATGGTTTTCTTTGTTTTCAGCAGCATTTCCTGAACAACAATTTATTACTGCCAAAATCCTGTCGGTTCTGTCAGATTGTAACTGCCTACTATTTTGCTGTTACTGGCCCCCAAGTGATAGTACTAAGAGCAGCCGCTTTGTGGTGAGAATTCTCAGTAGTGTGGCTTTAGAAAGAGAGAGAGAGAGAGAGAGAGAGAGAGAGAGAGGGAGGGAGGGAGGGAGGGAGGGAGGGAGGGAGAGAGAGAGAGAGAGAGAGAGAATTATCTCTATTTGGGAAAGTTTCATCCTTATTATAGCATGCTGAGCAGTGTATATGTTGGTACGGAGGGACTTAGGAAGTAATCTGCCATTGTAGTGGTTTTAATATTTGTACATGTTCATTTGCAATGCTTATTATTAATGTTTATTCACTGTGAGACTTGATCTGTCAGCTTGTTAAATAAAGATGTGTAATTCTCGTTGACATAAGAGCCTTAAGGTGCGTACACACATGCGACTATAGTCGTTTGTAACGATCGTTCCCCGATCTTTACCAACGACGATCGTTACAAAAAACGAACCACCGACTATTAAGTCTAACGACGAACGAGCCAAATCGCTACAAAAGAAAGTTCTGTCTCGGCGGATTTTTCCCAACGACGATCATTTGCAAAAGTAGTACATCGTTGGAAACGATCGTTCGTACCAGGCTGGACATGCGCATTTCACTTTTTCTCCATGGAATTTTACAATTTTATGCGCAGGCGCATTAAGTGCTTTTACGTGGTGTAACGTTCGTTCTAACGATGTGATCGTTACACACTTTTTAAGGTGCGTACACACATGCGACTATAGTCGTTTGTAACGATCGTTCCCCGATCTTTACCAACGACGATCGTTACAAAAAACGAACCAACGACTATTAAGGCAAACGACGAACGAGGCAAATCGCTACAAAACAAAGTTCTGTCTTGGCGGATTTTTACCACCGACGATCGTTAGCAAAAGTGGTACATCGTTGGAAACGATCGTTCGTACCAGGCTGGACATGCGCATTTCACTTTTTCTCCAAGGAACTTTACAATTTTATGCGCAGGCGCAATAAGTGCTTTTACATGGTGTAACGTTCGTTCTAACGATGTGATCGTTACACACTTTTTACAACTAACTTTACTTCGGTCGTTCTTTCGTCAATTAAAAGATCGTTCGTCGTTAACAACGAACGATCGTTGTCGCATGTGTGTACGTAGCATTAGAACTAACTTTACTTCGGTCGTTCTTTCGTCAATTAAAAGATCGTTCGTCGTTAACAACGAACGATCGTTGTCGCATGTGTGTACGTAGCATGAGGCTTTTGTTTAGTTACTTGTTCTGTACTATGGAGGGTATTGTGACGTTCAGCAATCGTTATGAGCAGAACATACACGGGTATATAGGAGTGTTATACATCCATGCACGTCTTCCAAAGCAATCAGTGTATAGGCTATACATACACACTACACCTGGTGCAGCACATTAGGGAATATATATGGTAACACGCTGACCCCACACCCTGCATTCTACAATTGCATTTGCCTCATTCAGTTATGATTGTGTAGAATGGTTGTTAGAACTCCTATGCGGTATATGAAAATGCTGTATATATATAATATATATATATATGTATCCAAATGCCATAATAACGCTGACTTATTCGCAGCATGTGCTGGATCCTGGTCGCTTTACAGTCATTCTTCTATCACTAGAATAATGTGACTATTGCTTTATATTACATTACTGCAAGTTGTGATGACAAATATACATCATCGCCTAATCTGCCTTCTCTATATTGGAGTATCTGATAGCGGTTATTACTCTGTGTGATGGTACACACTGTGCTGGTTTAATATTATTGTTTAGGATACACTATGGTGGTTATATTATGAAGTTACAATATAAATTGTGTAATGTTTATATTATTATATCTTAATATACACAATGCTAGTTGTATGATTACATTGCTATTAGCGATACAAAGCTCATTGTATTGGTATTAATGTGATTAGAACTTGCGCTGTGCCGGTTATATTGTGTTATTATTTCAGAGTATACATTGTATTGTTGTTTATTACAATATCATTATTTCGCAATATATCCTTTAATATTGTAGTATTATTATATCATTGATATGTTCACTGTAGTTAATATCACGGTGTGATTTCCTGACATACACAGTGTGGCATTTGTTGTTATTATTGTTGTTTCGTAATATTCAGTGCTTCTGCTATATTTTATTATACAGAGTGTGATTGTAGGATTATTAAGTCGTTCTTCAATACGCATTCTAATGGTTGTATTATTTTATTATGATTTTATAGAAATCACTGTGTCTCTAAATGTATAATTACATGATTCATAGTGACATATTTATGCCATGTGGATGTATTATGCATGCATTATCCAGGGCAATAAAGCACAACGGTTTGATCTCCCTTTGAGCTGCATCAGAACCATTAGTAACATTCTATAGGAATATAATAACATGAATGCTGCAGATTCCCCGATACTGATACAAAGAAACATTTCTCTAGAGAGGAAAGTGGACTTTACGGGGAACGAAAATAACCGTTTTATAAGCTTGATGAGAGGCACATGGCGAAAGCGGAGTGTTTATTTGTGTTACAACAAGTGACATGTGGGGAATATTCAACATTCTGGAATACTTATCACAAGTGTTACAAGTGAATTGTGGGAATTATGGGATGAGCCGGAGCTTCAACGTTCTAGAATACTTATCACAGCAGCATACATTTACACATGTATTAGTTGAGGGGGGGGGGGGGGGGGGCTATTAGTTGCCTGCATTTGTGTGTCCTGCATCATAAGCAATATCATACACGTTGTAATTATAATATTGCTGCTACAATATCAAATGTACCTAATTACCAATTACTTTGTCTAATGACCAAATCTTTTTCACCCAATCTTACCATTTCTATGTCATATAAGGGAACTGCCTAAATAATAAATTCACTCAATTTACCCTTATACTACATAGATATGGTAAGATTGGATGAAAAAGATTGGATCGTCAGTGGCCACCTTGTATATCACGTGAATGACCTCAGATTGACAGGGATGTAATTTCCATTCATGCAACCCTATCATTCTATCACACAGTGTAGGATAGTTCAATGATGATAGCATACTTCAGCTGGGTGGGTTTCTGCCAGGAGTTATGATGGCAGCTGCTGTGTGGAGGATCAGGTGATATGCTAGAACGTGAAACATTTTGAGCAGAATACTGCTGGTCGGAATGGAGATGCAGAGTTTCTGGTGGTACCTCCTGATCTAAAAGGACACACTAAATTATCTGTCGAGCAAACAAGATTATATATCCACAGTTCACATTCGGGGAAATTGTATTCAAAGCATAAACAATAAAAGAAAAAGAATCCCCTATGAATGATCTCTAGAACATCATCATATAATAAATCAATAATGCCATTATGATAAGAACATAAAAACATAATATTAAGTCCCAAGATGTTTGGTTCACAACGGCACGTTATTGATGTTATGCTGCACTCTAGTGGTGAAAGAAGTAATTCCAACAAGATACCTATGGAAGTTTATAAAGAATGTTGTAACATTAGTAAACTCATCTCCATATACAGTATATTTCCATCATTGGTTATTGCATGGCTCCATTTTTTGCCCAGGGCAATTGTACCTAAGATTGTGTCATTATATTTGTACTTATATTAGAACCTGTATCCAGAGATCCCCTTATTACAGGGGTGATGGGGGTTTTTATGCTTTTTAATGTTTTTACTGTGTGATTTGATTGCTAATAAAATTTGAATTTTTGACATACATGGTCTTTGGACTGATTGATACAGACCAGGAATCATTCATAGGGGATTATTTTTCTTTTATTGTTTGTACCTCCTGATCTGTCTGCTGAGCTGCATGATGGGCAATGGGGGTGAGTGACACAGCTAGCTGCATACAATGCCCTATGTGATACCTCCATTACATGCAGGCATGTGCAGAGAGGGGGGCGTTGACTATGGTAGGATTAGATTGTGAGCTCCTCTGAGGTCAGTCAGTCAGCTGCAGTGTCAGAGAGGTGTAGGCAGGGGAGGGGGCAGCTGCAGTGTCAGAGAGGTGTATGTAGGGGAGGGACTAACCCCAGTGTCAGGGAGGTGTAAGCAGGGGAGGAGACAGCTGCAGTGTCAGAAAGGTGTAAGCAGGGGAGGAGACAGCTGCAGTGTCAGAGAGGTGTAAGCAGTGGAGGGTACAGCTGCAGTGTCAGAGAGGTGTAAGCAGGGGACAGCTTCAGTGTCAGGGAGGTGTAAGCAGGGGAGGGGACAGCTGCAGTGTCAGAGAGGTGTAAGCAGGGGAGGAGACAGCTGTAGTGTCAGAGAGGTATAAGCGGGGGAGGGGACAGCTGCAGTTTTAGAGAGGTGTAAACAGGAGGAGAGGACAGCTGCAGTGTCAGAGAGGTGTAAGCAGGGGAGGGGAAAGCTGCAATGTCAGAGAGGTGTAAGCAGTGAAGGGGACAGCTTCAGTGTCAGATAGGTGTAAGCAGGGGAGGAGACAGCTGCAGTGTCAAAGAGGTGTAAACAGGGGAGGGAACATCTGCAGTGTCAGAGAGGTGTAAACAGGAGGAGAGGACAGCTGCAGTGGCAGAGAGGTGTAAGCAGTGGAGGGGACAGCTTCAGTGTCAGAGAGGTGTAAGCAGGGGAGGGGACAGCTGCAGTGTCAGAGGTGTAAGCAGGGGAGGGGACAGCTGCAGTGTCAGAGGTGTAAGCAGGGGAGGGGACATCTGCAGTGGCAGAGAGGTGTAAACAGGAGGAGAGGACAGCTGCAGTGTCAGATAGGTGCTGGAAGAGGAGGGGACAGTTGCAGTGTCAGAAAGGTATAAGCAGGAGAGGGGATAGCTGCACTGTCAGAGAGGTGAAATAACAACAAGGATGAGAATTGGCTGTTGGGTGCATGAAAATATATATATATATATAGCTTTATTACAAAACAGTTACATATCACAAAATCTATAAATACAAAAAATTACAAAAAATTATATATATCAACAAATCCCCTCATACGAAACTAAAATTAAAAACTTCCCCAACTGGGCACGATAGTTTCACCGGATCAATAAGGGGCTGCAGTCCCCCAAAAAAACTTCCAACTTGTTCGCAGGTAGTTCAAAAGATAGATGACTTCAAGGCAAGATAGTGCGACGAACATAGATATAATCCTTATGGCAAAATCAGCATGTAGCATGTAGCAAAAAGACCTGTGGCAATCATATGACCATTGATGAATTCCTGCAACATTAGGGTCATAGATCCATTAGAAGCAAGCCCCCCCCATCACAGGGTTAGCTGATCATGGTTTATGAGTTCATACTGCACAAATGCAAAAAGAAACTCGTTACAAACACATATGATACTTCCAAGCGCTGTGTGCTATGCCTGGTAAGTGGCAATGCCGTCTGATAGAAGCAGAGCAGAGCAGGCTGTAGTGTAAAGCAGAGCAAGCTGAAAGTCCCCCAGTCGCAGGGAAAAAATGGTAGCCAGCATAGCCACATGTAATGATGGTAAAGTTAGATGCAGCAAAGCATGTGGAGCAAGTCCATGTTAGATGCAGCATAGCATGTAAAGCAGGTCCATATGAGATGGTAAAAGTTACTGTTCATACAGCTTTATGCCAAGCAGGTCCATGCATAAGGATGATGATGGATAGCAATGAGAAGTCGCATAGTTACCAATCCTGTTTGATGTGGAAGTGGGAAAGGATCCGGTGAAAGCTCTCGTCTTATGCCCAGAGGGATGGACGGCTGTCAGTCAGTGCCTGACACGTTTCGCCGCACTAGCGGCCTTTTCAAAGGCTAGGCAGCCGTAGAATAAACCTTATAGACGCCATCAGCGCGTTTTTTGAATGCCCAAGCGCACGCCCCCCTGTCGACGACGTCCGCCCACCACGTCATCGCGCACGCCCGTCCAAAGCCATAGACGGGCGCGTGCGCAGTGCGTCACTGGAGTGCATATGCGCTCCATTTGAGCGCCCCCCCCCCCGGATGCGCATCCTGCGCCAGCCTGGGATGCGGCATGTGACCCAGTGCGCAGTAGCGAGGACGTGAGGGGAAGACCCGGCAAAGGAGGGCGGGTCCCGGCATCCAGAATATCGAGGCCACTGAGGACAAGGGGTTGAATGATAGCATCAATTATCGAGTTTTCCTACCTCAATGATGCTCCGTTTTTTCCTTTTCCCCCCTGCCCCCCCTTTCCTTCCCCCCTTTTTCCCAATCCCGCCCCTTCCTTCATTCCCCTCCCCTTCCCTGCCTGTTTTCTTTTTCCCTCCCTTTCTCTTTTTTCTTTTTCCTCTTTCCACCCCCCCCCCCCCCCCCTTCCTGCTGCATTTAGGCTTCCTCCCACTGTTGGCAAATTTTTTGGGGGCCTTTTTGAATATGTGGGGTTATATGGTTGTATACCCCATTTATGTTTCATTATATATATTGGAAGCTACATACTCATTCTATCCTTGCTCATAAATAAGTATAATTTTGCAGGGCTTATGTTCGTCTGCCCGTTTATCTGGAAGCCCCTGGCCAGTTTATTTTTACTGGCTTTGTGGTCTGCTGTGACTGGCATTCGACCTATGCCCCTTCTTTTGTTTGGGTTTTCATTACACATTTATGTGTCTAACCTTATTACTCACATGGTTGTGAGATTTTGCTTCATTTATTCATTTTTAGTTGTGACTTTTGTTAGTTTAATTAATTTCTGCACGATATTCTGGATGCCGTGACCCGCCCTCCCTTGCCGGGTCTTCCCCTCACGTCCTCGTTACTGCGCACTGGGTCACATGCCGCATCCCAGGCTGGCGCAGGATGCGCATCCGGGGGGCCGCTCGAATGGAGCGCATTTGCGCTCCAGTGACGCACTGTGCATGCGCCCGTCTATGGCTTTGGACGGGCGTGCGCGATGACGTGGTGGGCGGATGTCGTCGACAGGGGGGCGTGCGCTTGGGCATTCAAAAGACGCGCTGATGGCGTCTATAAGGTTTATTCTACGGCTGCCTAGCCTTTGAAAAGGCCGCTAGTGCGGCGAAACGTGTCAGGCACTGACTGACAGCCGTCCATCCCTCTGGGCATAAGACGAGAGCTTTCACCGGATCCTTTCCCACTTCCACATCAAACAGGATTGGTAACTATGCGACTTCTCATTGCTATCCATCATCATCCTTATGCATGGACCTGCTTGGCATAAAGCTGTATGAACAGTAACTTTTACCATCTCATATGGACCTGCTTTACATGCTATGCTGCATCTAACATGGACTTGCTCCACATGCTTTGCTGCATCTAACTTTACCATCATTACATGTGGCTATGCTGGCTACCATTTTTTCCCTGCGACTGGGGGACTTTCAGCTTGCTCTGCTTTACACTACAGCCTGCACTGCTCTGCTCTGCTTCTATCAGACGGCATTGCCACTTACCAGGCATAGCACACAGCGCTTGGAAGTATCATGTGTGTTTGCAACAAGTTTCTTTTTGCATTTGTGCAGTATGAACTCATGAACCATGATCAGCTAACCCTGTGATGGGGGGAGCTTGTTTCTAATGGATCTATGACCCTAATGTTGCAGGAATTCATCAATGGTCATATGATTGCCACAGGTCTTTTTGCTACATGCTACATGCTGATTTTGCCATAAGGATAATATCTATGTTCGTCGCACTATCTTGCCTTGAAGTCATTTATCTTTTGAACTACCTGCGATTCGCTGCGAACAAGTTGGAAGTTTTCTTTGGGGGACTGCAGCCCCTTATTGATCCGGTGAAACTATCGTGCCCAGTTGGGGTAGTTTTTAATTTTAGTTTCGTATGGGGGGATTTGTTGATATATATAATTTTTTGTATTTATAGATTTTGTGATATGTAACTGTTTTGTAATAAAGCTATATATATATATATATTTTCATGCACCCAACAGCCAATTCTCATCCTTGTTGTTATTTCATGAATTGTTGTTGGCAAGGTGCATGAAAATATTTTTCATTTATTATTGTTTTGAATGGATTGATAATCAATTTATTTTACAACTTGGCTCATTTGTCCACTGATCTCTCATTTAGAGATATTTGTTCACTGTCAGAGAGGTGTAAGCAGGGGAGGGGACAGCTGCAGTATCAGACAGGTGTAGGCTGGGGAGGGGACAGCTGCAGTGTCAGAAAGGTATAAGCAGGAGAAGGGACAGCTGCAGTGTCAGAGAGCTGTAAGCAGGGGAAGGGACAGCTGCAGTGTCAGAGAGGTGTAAGCAGGGGAGGGGACAGCTGCAGTGTCAGAGAGGTGTAACCAGGAGAGGGGACAGCTGCAGTGTCAGAGAGGTGTAGGCAGGGGAGGGGACAGCTGCAGTGTCAGACAGGTGTAGGCTGGGGAGGGGACAGCTGCCGTGTCAGAGAGGTGTAAGCACGGGAGGGGACAGCTGCAGTGTCAGAGAAGTGTAACCAGGAGAGGGGACAGCTGCAGTGTCAGAGAGGTGTAGGCAGGGGAGGGGACAGCTGCAATGTCAGACAGGTGTAGGCTGGGGAGGGGACAGCTGCCGTGTCAGAGAGCTGTAAGCAGGGGAGGGGACAGCTGCAGTGTCAGAGAGGTGTAACCAGGAGAGGGGACAGCTGCAGTGTCAGAGAGGTGTAGGCAGGGGAGGGGACAGCTGCAGTGTCAGACAGGTGTAGGCTGGGGAGGGGACAGCTGCCGTGTCAGAGAGCTGTAAGCAGGGGAAGGGACAGCTGCAGTGTCAGAGAGGTGTAAGCAGGGGAGGGGACAGCTGCAGTGTCAGAGAGGTGTAACCAGGAGAGGGGACAGCTGCAGTGTCAGAGAGGTGTAGGCAGGGGAGGGGACAGCTGCAGTGTCAGACAGGTGTAGGCAGGGGAGGGGACAGCTGCAGTGTCAGACAGGTGTAGGCTGGGGAGGGGACAGCTGCAGTGTCAGAAAGGTATAAGCAGGAGAAGGGACAGCTGCAGTGTCAGAGAGCTGTAAGCAGGGGAAGGGACAGCTGCAGTGTCAGAGAGGTGTAGGCATGGGAGGGGACAGCTGCAGTGTCAGAGAGGTGTAGGCTGGGGAGGGGACAGCTGCAGTGTCAGAGAGCTGTAAGCAGGGGAAGGGACAGCTGCAGTGTCAGAGAGCTGTAAGCAGGGGAAGGGACAGCTGCAGTGTCAGAGAGGTGTAAGAAGGGGAGGGGGCAGCTGCAGTGTCATAGAGGTGTAAGCAGGGGAGGGGACAGCTGCAGTGTCAGAGAGGTGTAAGCAGGGGAGGGGACAGATGCAGTGTCAGAAGTGTAAGCAGTGGAGGTTTCAGCTGCAGTGTCAGAGAGGTGTAGGCACGGGAGGGGACAGTTGCAGTGTCAGAGAGGTGTAGGCAGGGGAGGGTACAGCTGCAGTGTCAGAAGTGTAAGCAGGGGAGGGGACAGCTGCAGTGTCAGAGGTGTAAGAAAGGTAGGAGACAGCTGCAGTGTCGGAGGTGTAAGCAGTGGAGGTGACAGTTGCAGTGTCAGAGAGGTGTAGGCAGGGGAGGGGCGAGCTGCAATGTCAGAGAGATGTAGGCTGGGGAGGAGTCTATTAATTGTCAGAACTAATCAAAGCACATACAGAGGTGATCATAATCCACATAGCACCAATAAAGAGCTAACAAAGTGGTTGAAGGAAGGCTGCAACTGGGCCCCTCTGGCCCAAGGGCCCTGGTGCAGCCACTATCGCTGCATCCCCTATTGAACAGAAGCTGTCCTGCACCTACACAATACAGCCATGGCTTTTCTCATACAGGAGACATCTGAGGGGTACTGGGGAAGGGGGGAGTTGGGGGTGTCTCTGGAGAGTAAGCACCTCAGGTGAGGATCAGGTGAGCGGCTCTCATACCATTCTGAGTTTCAGGGGGGTCTACACCTTTTATTAGGCTACATGTGTGATGAGTAATGATAGGGCTAGGAATAGGATTTAAAATGAGAAACATGATATTTATTTACTGTTCTACTAGATCAAATACTAGAGATAGGTAAATAGTCCTTTAAGTGGGATCTTTATTCAGTTCTTGTTTGGAATAGATTGATGTGAGTACGTAAGTGCAAGATCTAGATATAAGGCTCATTTTTCATTGTATTTTTATTTACAATTACAATGGTTGGTTTGTCTGTTTTCCGTTGTGATATAATAAGCGTTTTTATCTAAATGGGGCCATACACTAGGTGACCAACCAACCAATCGACCATCCAATTCAATTATTATAATCAAATTGGATGAAATGTGGTGCTGCCAAGTGCATGCCCGACCGACAAAGCGACCAATTTCGGGACAGAAATTGGCCGCACAATCGATCGCGCATGTTGAAACATTTCGGGCCGAGGTTGGTTGGTCAGGTGTGCGTGGCGGTACTGCGGCCGATTTGCGAACGAGCGACGAGACAACGAAACCCCCGCCGCTGCCATGTATAAATATATGTAGTATGTGTGCATTTATACATGACCTGTTCGGTGTCGGCCTCCATGCGGTTCAAGTCCATCTTGCCGGGCTCTGCATACATGCCAGCATCGCTCTGACGTCACGAAGGCGCATACTGTCTGATGTCAGATGCTATGCGCCGCTAGCGTGTATGCAGCTGTTACCTGGCGAGATGGACGCACACCATGTGGAAGCTGCTACAGGACAGGTAATGTATAAATGCACTACATAATTTACATACATTTATACATTTTGGGGGCAGCGGCGGGGCGGACGCAGCGGCTCAGCCCGATTCCCTGATGATTTAATGCTGAAATCGGACGGGAATCGGCCTGTAGTGTATGGGCAGATTGGATTAGAGCTAAATTTGTCTGTCTCTTGGTCGAATCTGCCCATATTCGTTCTAATGTATGGCCACCTTTACTCTGAGGGCCCTTTTCCACTAGCAATCACAAATCACAAATGCCAGCGATTGCGATTTTTCAGTAATACAGCTGAATCACAAATCGCTAGTGATTTTTAAATCGCTATGGTTGTTACTTTATCATAGAAATCATGAGAAGTATTTTCCACTATAGTGATTCGATTTGTAAATCGCAATGGCTTTCTGGAGCGATTTTATGAGGGATAATGCAATGCAAATGGAAAATCGCAATCTCTGGCGTTTGTGATTGCTATTGCTAGTGGAAAAGGGCCCTTATGCGATTGCTCATTTGCATTGCCCCTCTTAAAATCGCTCCAGAAAGCGGTTATGATTTGTGATTTTTCAAATCGAATCACTATAGTGGAAAATACTTCTTTTTGCGATTCAGCTGTGTAGTGGAAAAAGGCCCTTATATGAGTTGTAAAAAAGACCAAAATGTACCCAGGATTGTGAAAGCAAAGCTGAAGCCAGCTGATGAATCTGCACTGAACACGGGTATGAAGAGTGTGGTTTGGTTTTACTTGTGGCTTGCCTGCGGTGTATGTGAGTCAGCTCAGCGGATTGTTCAGGAACAGCCTTATCAGTCCACCGATATCGCGTACACACGCACTACTGTCTGATGAAAGTCCGTCCAGCGGGAGCAGGGGCGTAACTAGGAATCGCCGGGCCCCCCTGCAAAAATTGTGAGCGGGCCCCCCCTCCACCCTGGGGCCCGCTCAGGACCGTTTTGGGGGGCTGGAGGGGTCGCAGCATGAAGGGAGAGCTTGGTGGCACGTCGGTGGGGAGGGGGGACGGTCCCCCCCTCCCTCACCTCGGGCTCTCCCCTCTGCACTCCCCTCCAGCATTGAATACAGCGCATGCAGGTGGCAGGCAGCGGCAGATACATACTTTCCTGTGTTCCATCATGGATGTTGCTCTCTCTAGCTTCTGACGCGACTTCCTGTATAAACAGGAACGCACAGAAGGTATGTATCTGCCACTGCCTGCCACCTGCATGCGCTGTATTCAATGCTGGAGGGGAGTGCAGAGGGGAGAGCCCGAGGTGAGGGAGGGGAGGACCGCCCCACCTCCCCACCGACGTGCCACCAAGCTCTCCCTTCATGCTGCGACCCCTCCAGCCCCCCAAAAACGGCCCTGAGCGGGAGGGTGTGACGGTGTAGTGAATTTTTTTGCAACTTTATCAGATTTTACAACCGGTTGCACTTATTTATAGGTATAGCTATCAGAAAGTGCAACCTAACCATTGACTTCAACCTATCTGTATCAGAAAATGCAACCCAACCAAACCCTATTCTCACACAGAACCCTCCCCTCTTGCTCAACTAATAACCCCCCCTGGAGGGAACAATCCCCCCCTCTTGCTCAATTTAATAACCCCCTCCCCACTGGAGGGAAGAATTCTTCCTCTTGCTCCAACTAATAACACCCCCTCCCCCAGGGAACAATCCCCCCTTCTTGCTCAACTAATTACCCCCCCTGGAGGGAACAATCCCCCCTTCTAGCTCAATGGGATCCATGGTTGCAAAAAATTACAGGCGTGTTAACAGAGAAGCCACGCCTACACAGTCATACACTGTCCTCTATGGCAAGTTGCAAAATATAATGAGATGCAAAATCTTTCATTACAACGGTCGTCCTTGGCCTCAGTAGTGCATGTGTAGCACCGGTACACTTCACAGTGAGTCACAGTCACAGAGCAGGGGGAGGGGGCGGGGCTAGCAGAAGCTGCTGCTGTCTGTAGGAAGCTGGGACACGCGGCAGAAGTTCTGCTTCTGGAGAGAAGATGGCACAGCGGGTCTGCAGGTATTCCTCCTCATCCTGCCTCCTCCTGGTGCTGCTGCTCCTCTGCCTGACCCCGGGTACTGCTGCAGGTGAGTGATTGGGGGGGAGGGGGGGTACTGATCCATACATATATTAGTGCTGCTATTCTGTACATCAGTGATCCGCAGGTAGAGATAAGGGCAGATTCCAGACTGTTTGTCCCTGGAGGTCACATTGTGCGGGTCACACATCGTTATTGGGGGTCACTCTATCCTGCTGGGGGGGGGGGGGGGGTCGGGGGGAATGATATGTCTAGGATAATTACACCTCATCTTTATTGGGGGGGGGGGGGTCACTCTATCCTGCTGGGGGGGGGGGATCAATATGCCAAGGAGAATTACACCTCATCTTTATTACAACAAAGTGACAGATCAAGTCTCGCAGTGAGTGTACATTATTAATAATCATTTCAATTGGACATATTTATACTGCGCTGCTGATAAGTTTACAGCCTGGAGGATTTGATTGTATCTGCACTGTAACAACGCATTGGGTTCTTAAACCACTATCTTAAAAAAAAAAGTAGGCAGTTAAAATCTGACAGAACCAACAGGTTCTGGGCCAGTCGATCTCCTCATGGGGGATTCTTACATGGGTTTTCTTTGTTTTTTAGCAGCATTTCCTGAATAACATTTTATTACTGCCAAAATCCTGTCGGTTCTGTCAGATTGTAACTGCCTACTATTTTGCTGTTACTGGCCCTCGACTGATATTACTAAGAGCAGCCGCTTTGTGGTGAGAATTCTCAGTAGTGTGGCTTTAGAGAGAGAGAGAGGTAGTGCATTATCTCTATTTGGGAAAGTTTCATTCTAATTATAGCATGCTGAGCAATATATATGTTGGTACGGAGGGACTTAGGAAGTAATCTGCCATTGTAGTGGTTGTAGATATTTGTACATGTTCATTTGTAATGCTTATTATTAATGTCTATTCACTGTGAGACTTGATCTGTCACCTTGTTACAATAAAGATGTGTAATTCTCGTTGACATAAGAGCCTTGGGCTGTTTTTAGGTAATTGTTCTGTACTATGGAGGGTATTGTCACATTCAGCAATCGTTATGAGCAGTACATACACGTGTATATAGAAGTGACATACATCCATGCACGTCTTCCAAAGCAATCAGTGTATAGGCTATATATATATATATATATATATATATATATATATATATATATATATATATATATATATATATGTATCCAAATGCCATAATAATGCTGACTTGTTCGCAGCCTGTGCTGGATCCTGGTCGCTTTACAGTCATTCATCTATCACTAGAATAATGTGACTATTGCGTTATATTCCTAATCTGCCTTCTCTATATTGGAGTATATGATAGCGGTTATTACTCTGTTGTGTGATGATACACACTGTGCTGGTTGTAGTATTGTTATAGTTTAGGACACACTATGGTGGTTATATTATGAAGTTACAATATAAATTGTGTAATGTTTATATTATTATATCTTAATATACACAATGCTAGTTGTATGATTACATTGCTATTAGCGATACAAAGCTCATTGTATTGGTATTAATGTGATTAGAACTTGCGCTGTGCCGGTTATATTGTGTTATTATTTCAGAGTATACATTGTATTGTTGTTTATTATAATATCATTATTTCGCTATATATCCTTTAATTATTGTAGTATTATTATATCATTGATATGTTCTCTGTAGTTTATATCACGGTGTGATTTCCTGACATACACAGTGGGGCATTTGTTGTTATTTCATAATATTCAGCGCTTCTGCTATATTTTATTATACAGAGTGTGATTGTAGGATTATTACATCGTTCTTTAATACGCATTCTAATGGTTGTATTATTTTATTATGATTTTATAGAAATCACTGTGTCCCTAAATGTATAATGACACGATTCATAGTGACATATTTATGCCATGTGGGTGTATTATGCATGCATTATCCAGGGCAATAAAGCACAACGGTTTGATCTTCCTTTGAGCTGCATCAGAACCATTAGTAACATTCTATAGGAACATAATAACATGAATGCTGCAGATTCCCCGATACTGATACAAAGAAACATTTCTCTAGAGAGGAAAGCGGACTTTAGGGGGAAAGAAAATAACCGTTTATAAGCTTGATGAGAGGCGCATGGCGAAAGCGGAGCGTTTCATTTGTGTTAAGTGAATTGCGGGAATTATGGGGTGAGCCGGTGTCCTGTCGCTTCTGACTACCCGTCCGAAATAGCTGCCATGTGCACTGCGCATGCGCACATCCATCAGCGCTTCTTATTATAGCATGCTGAGCAGTATATATGTTACTCCGGAGGGACTTAGGAAGCAATCTGCCATTGTAGTGGTTTTAATATTAGTACATGTTCATTTGCAATGCTTATTATTAATGTATATTTACTGTGAGACTTGATCGGTCACCTTGTTATAATAAAGATGTGTAATTCTCGTTGACATAAGAGCCTAGGCTGTTTTTAGTTACTTGTTCTGTACTATGGAGGGTATTGTCACATTCAGCAATCGTTACGAGCAGTACATAGACGTGTATAGAGAATAGAAGTGACACATCCATGCACGTCTTCCAAAGCAATCAGTGTATAGGCTATACATACACACTACACCTGGTGCAGCACATTAGGGAATATATATGATAACACACTGACCCCACACCCTGCATTCTACAACTGCATTTGCCTCATTCAGTTATGATTGTGTACAATGGTTGTTAGAACTCCTATGCGGTATATGAAAAGGTTATTATATCGGGAATTGCTGCCTATATTCCAAATGCCATAAATATACATAATTCTTCGCCTAATCTGTCTTCTCTATATTGGAGTATCTGATAGAGGTTATTACTCTGTTTCATGGTACACACTGTGCTGGTTGTAGTACTGTTATAGTTTAGGATACACTATGCTGGTTATATTATGAAGTTACAATATAAATTGTGTAATGTTCATAAGCCGCCTGCATGCTCTGTATTCAATGCTGGAGGGGAGTGCAGAGGGGAGAGCCCGAGGTGAGAGAGGGGGGACCGTCCCCCCTCCCCACCGACGTGCCACCAAGCTCTCCCTTCATGCTGCGACCCCTCCAGCCCCCCAAAAACTGCCCTGAGCGGGAGGGTGTGTCGGTGTAGTGAAATTTTTTGCAACTTTATCAGATTTTACAACCGGTTGCACTTATTTATAGGTATAGCCAGTGGCGTAGCTAAGGAGTTGTGGGCCCCGATGCAAGTTTTACAATGGGGCCCCCCAAGCACTCTATACATAACAATTGATACGGCGCACCAAAACCTGCCAATGGCAACTACAGTGTCAGAGGTGCAAGAAGGGGATGGGGAGCAGCTTGTTACTGATTACCCCCAAGCACTCTATACATAGCAATCCCTGCCAATGGCAACTACAGTGTCAGAGGAGCAATAAGGGGATGGGGAGCAGTTTGTTACTGATTACCCCCAAGCACTCTATACATAGCAATCCCTGCCAATGGCAACTACAGTGTCAGAGGTGCAAGAAGGGGATGGGGAACAGCTTGTTACTGATTACCCCCAAGCACTCTATACATAGCAATCCCTGCCAATGGCAACCACAGTGTCAGAGGTGCAAGAAGGGGATGGGGAACAGCTTGTTACTGATTACCCCCAAGCACTCTATACATAGCAATCCCTGCCAATGGCAACTGCAGTGTCAGAGGTGCAAGAAGGGGATGGGGAGCAGCTTGTTACTAATTATCCCCAAGCACTCTATACATAGCAATCCCTGCCAATGGCAACTACAGTGTCAGAGGTACAAGAAGGGGATGGGGAACAGCTTGTTACTGATTACCCCCAAGCACTCTATACATAGCAATCCCTGCCAATGGCAACTACAGTGTCAGAGGTGCAAGAAGGGGATGGGGAACAGCTTGTTACTGATTACCCCCAAGCACTCTATACATAGCAATCCCTGCCAATGGCAACTGCAGTGTCAGAGGTGCAAGAAGGGGATGGGGAGCAGCTTGTTACTAATTATCCCCAAGCACTCTATACATAGCAATCCCTGCCAATGGCAACTACAGTGTCAGAGGTGCAAGAAGGGGATGGGGAACAGCTTGTTACTGATTACCCCCAAGCACTCTATACATAGCAATCCCTACCAATGGCAACTACAGTGTCAGAGGTGCAAGAAGGGGATGGGGAGCAGCTTGTTACTGATTACCCCCAAGCACTCTATACATAGCAATCCCTACCAATGGCAACTACAGTGTCAGAGGTGCAAGAAGGGGATGGGGAACAGCTTGTTACTGATTACCCCCAAGCACTCTATACATAGCAATCCCTACCAATGGCAACTACAGTGTCAGAGGTGCAAGAAGGGGATGGGGAGCAGCTTGTTACTGATTACCCCTAAGCACTCTATACATAGCAATCCCTGCCAATGGCAACTACAGTGTCAGAGGTGCAAGAAGGGGATGGGGAACAGCTTGTTACTGATTACCCCCAAGCACTCTATACATAGCAATCCCTGCCAATGGCAGCTACAGTGTCAGAGGTGCAAGGAGGGGATGGGGAACAGCTTGTTACTGATTACCCCCAAGCACTCTATACATAGCAATCCCTACCAATGGCAACTACAGTGTCAGAGGTGCAAGAAGGGGATGGGGAGCAGCTTGTTACTAATTATCCCCAAGCACTCTATACATAGCAATCCCTGCCAATGGCAACTACAGTGTCAGAGGTGCAAGAAGGGGATGGGGAACAGCTTGTTACTGATTACCCCCAAGCACTCTATACATAGCAATCCCTACCAATGGCAACTACAGTGTCAGAGGTGCAAGAAGGGGATGGGGAGCAGCTTGTTACTGATTACCCCCAAGCACTCTATACATAGCAATCCCTACCAATGGCAACTACAGTGTCAGAGGTGCAAGAAGGGGATGGGGAACAGCTTGTTACTGATTATCCCCAAGCACTCTATACATAGCAATCCCTGCCAATGGCAACTACAGTGTCAGAGGTGCAAGAAGGGGATGGGGAGCAGCTTGTTACTGATTACCCCCAAGCACTCTATACATAGCAATCCCTGCCAATGGCAACTACAGTGTCAGAGGTGCAAGAAGGGGATGGGGAAGCAGTTTGTTAATTATTACCACTATTCTAAGTATCTATAGAAGTGACTATTATGAGCACAGGACCAATAGAGAGCTAATACTGAAGTTGAGGCAGGGCCCTTCGGGGCCCCTCTGGCCAAAGGGCCCCGATGCGGTCGCTACCTCTGCACCCCCTATTGCTACGCCCCTGGGTATAGCTATCAGAAAGTGCAACCTAACCATTGACTTCAACCTAACTGTATCATAAAATGCAACCCAACCAAACCCTATTCTCACACAGAACCCTCCCCTCTTGCTCAACTAATAACCCCCCCTGGAAGGAACAATCTCCCCTCTTGCTCAATTTAATAACCCCCTCCCCACTGGAGGGAAGAATTCTCCCTCTTGCTCCAACTAATAACACCCCCTCCCCCAGGGAACAATCCCCCCTTCTAGATCAATGGGATCCATGGTTGCAAAAAATTACAGGCGTGTTAACAGAGAAGCCACGCCTACACAGTCATACACTGTCCTCTATGGCAAGTTGCAAAATATAATGAGATGCAAAATCTTTCATTACAACAGTCGTTGGCCTCAGTAGTGCATGTGTAGCACCTGTACACTCCACAATGAGTCACAGTCACAGAGCAGGGAGCGGGGCTGGCAGAAGTTCTGTATCTGGAGAGAAGATGGCACAGAGAAGCTCCGGGCTTTCCTCCTCCTGCCTCCTCCTGGCGCTGCTGCTCCTCTGCCTGACCCCGGGTACTGCTGCAGGTGAGTGATTGGGGGGGGGGGGGGCTGGATACTGATCCATACATATATTAGCGCTGCTATTCTGTACATCAGTGATCCGCAGGTAGAGATAAGGGCAGATTCCAGACTGTATATCCCTGGAGTGCACATTATGCGGGTCACACATCTTTATTGTGGGGGATTGGGGGGTCACTCTATCCTGCTGGGGGCAGGGACGGATCTAGGGGGGAGCAAGCGGGTCTCTTGCCCCAGGCGCAGTTTGTTGAATTCTTAAAAAGGCGGCAAAATTTGGATGGGGAATGGCAGTTTAGGCGCCAAGACCTGACCTTGCCCCAGGTGCAACTTGGGGCAACTTGGTCTAGATCCGTCCCTGGCTGGGGGGGGGGGGGTCGGGGGGAATGATATGTCACGGATAATTACACCTCACCTTTATTATCACAAAGTGACAGATCAAGTCTCACAGTGAATGTACACGGTGTGATTTCCTGACATACACTGTGGCATTTGTTGTTGTTTCATAATATTTAGTGCTTCTGCTATATTTTATTATACAGAGTGTGATTGTAGGATTATTACATCGCTCTTTAATACGCATTCTAATGGTTGTATTATTTTATTATGATTTTATAGAAATCACTGTGTCCCTAAATGTATAATGACACGATTCATAGTGACATATTTCTGCCATGTGGATGTATTATGCATGCATTATCCAGGGCAATAAAGCACAACGGTTTGATCTCCCTTTGAGCTGCATCAGAACCATTAGTAACATTCTTTATTAGCAGAAGTTGGCGCTAAGGAGACTAGAACACCTAAGAACACCTAAGTTCCAAAGAGGGGATCCCAGGACCCTCAAAAATCAACTGTAAACAATTTATAAATAAGGAACACGCGCTAATGATAATGATTTAATCTATAAAATTCTCATGTACATAGATAAAATGTTAAAAAAACCCACACCTATAAGAAAACACTCATGCCTTTCATACTATTCACAATCATACCATAAATTCATCAGGTGTATCAAAAACCTCTTCCTAACAACCTTGTCGGCAGTAAGTGACGTATGCGACCAAGCATTGCCGAGAGCTGAACGGAAAAGGGAGCTCTGAAGTACCCGGCTGAGTCTATAGCTTGAAGATCGGGGAGAGGAGCTTCTAAGACATAGAGGTACTCTGAACATAGTTTGCTGTAAAGTCACGCTTGAAAAAGCGCTTGTAAACGAGACTGTTAGCACATATGAAACGGGCTGAATCCACTGAGGCTGATCTATGCATTGTGACTTATAAAGTCTTAAAAGATGCCTGTGTGAAAAACTGACAGCACATATCAAACGGGCTGAATCCACTGAGGCTGAGTGATGCACTGTTGGAACTGACACCTGTTTATTGCACAAAATTGATCAACTCTTCTCATGAATAGGATCTTAATATACAATCTATTTTTGGAATAGTTGCTGGAAAGAAAGAAAAGAAAAAAGCCTTTTTTTCTATGCTCCAGGAATCATATGCTATTAAGGACTGCCAACAAGCAATCTAGAGTCTAGGTGTAGATCTTAATTAGCTCAGGTTGTTAGGAAGAGGTTTTTGATACACCTGATGAATTTATGGTATGATTGTGAATAGTATGAAAGGCATGAGTGTTTTGTTATAGGAGTGGTTTTTTTTTTAGCATTTTATCTATGTACATGAGAATTTTATAGATTAAATCATTATCATTAGCGCGTGTTCCTTATTTATAAATTGTTTACATTAGTAACATTCTATAGGAACATAATAACATGAATGCCGCAGTTTCCCCGATACTGATACAAAGAAACATTTCTCTAGAGAGGAAAGTGGACTTTACAGGGAACGAAAATAACCGTTTATAAGCTTGATGAGAGGCGCATGGCGAAAGCGGAGTGTTTCATTTGTGTTACAAGTGACTTGCGGGGATTATGGGGTGAGCCAGTGTCCTGTCGCTTCTGACTACCCGTCCGAAATAGCTGCCATGTGCACTGCGCATGCGCACATCCATCAGCGCTTCAAAGGAGGGGGGGGGAGTCGTCACTTACTAACAGCTACTTTTGTGCCGCACTCAGAAGCGCAGAACTGTTGCTATAACGTGGCTATGAGCCGCTGTGCAGGCTTGCCGAGGTCTCATCTCCTGTGCTACTCGCAGGGCACCTGATACTCCCTCATTCAGGCACCTGATACTCCCTCACTCAGGCTGCTGATACTCCCTCACTTAGGCTGCTGATACTCCCTCACTCAGGCACCTGATACTCCCTCATTCAGGCACCTGATACTCCCTCACTCAGGCTGCTGATACTCCCTCACTCAGGCTGCTGATACTCCCTCACTCAGGCACCTGATACTCCCTCACTCAGGCACCTGATACTCCCTCACTCAGGCTGCTGTGCCTCTCCCTGCTTCCTCCTGAAGGCTGCGATGTCTGTCCTCCTCACTGGCATTCCTCTTCCCTGCTCTCCCCTCTGCTATCATTCACATTTGTGCAGCTCCAGAACTCGGGAAGCACAGTACACTGGGCAGCTCTGATGAAAGTGCAGGAGAGGAGCACTGCACAGCGCTGGACGAGGTGGAATGGAGGTATAAACTGCTTTGCTGTGCATTACAATACAAGGTGGAGGGGGGGGGGGGGGCAACATTGCAGGATTGCAGGGGGGGGAGGGGGAGCCATGGGGCAGAGGCGTATCTAGGCAATATGGCGCCCATGGCAAACACTTAGATTGCCCCCCCCCCCCCCCCCCCCCCGCATGTTCCCTGATCAGACATTGGCTGCCAGAGGACAGCTGCGGTCTGTGTAATTAGCAGCAAGCTCACTATTCTTCCTCATGTGATCTGACCTGTCCACAGGCATGTGACACCTGCGCCGGTAGCTCAGATCAGGCAGGGTGGGATAGAGGGAGAATCTAAGTAAGGGATGTGAGATCTCCCCATCTCACAGTAGAGATGAGAAGTTCAGATCTTTTCAATGATTCGGATGATTCGAATCGGATCATTGAAAAGATCCGGATCTTTGATCCGAATCTCAAATCATTGTACTAGGGAAGCATTCGGCGGTGAAATGACTAGCAGGACAGGACTTTCCCTGCAATGGACAGAGAAGGGGGGATGGTGGACAGAGAAGGGCAGGGAGTGGACAGAGAAGGGAGGAGGTGGACGAAGAGGGGTGAGCAGAGAGCAGAAATGTTTTTTTGCACACATTACCCACATGTTGCAATTAGAGATGTCGCGAACGGTTCCCGAACCGTTCGCCGGCGACCATCACTAGATCTCTGGGCCTCTTACTACTTTCGGGTCGCAATGACCCGGAGTAGTACGCCTGCGCTGCCCAGCGGAGCGCGTCCTAGATCGCGCTCCTGTTGCCGGGCACTTTCTGCGCATGTGCGTGACGTCATGAGTGACGTCACGCTCATACGCAGAGAGTGCCAAACAACAGGATCGCGATCTAGGACGCGCTCCGCCGGGCATCGCAGGCGTACTACTCCGGGTCATTGCGACCCGGAAGTAGTAAGAGGCCCAGAGAGGTTCGCCAGGTGAACGGTTCGGGCCATCACTGGTTGCAATCATATGCTTTAAAAATATGTCACCTATCTGTTCATCTGTATACTCTGAATGTAAATGTCTCACAGTGAAAGAAAGCCTTCCCCAATGTGTCCTTTTCTCACCTCCAACACTCATCATAAATTTAGGGAGAAGTGAAGTGCAGCTGCTTAGAGCGAAGTGCAGGAGGATCATATTGCATTGCAATCACAGTGCCTGCCCTGTCCTTCTAGCCCAGCACACTGTCTGCAGAGTTACTGAGCTGTGCTGCTTCTGAGCCAAAAGTTTCCCATTTGTTCACTCTGCACAACTATGGAACAGGCAGCCTAAAACAAGCAGCACATTACAGCCAGTACCTGGCAGTGGCACCCATGTCCCCTCTCTCATCTACCTGTCCCTGCAAGGCTGGCTCACCTCCAACTGAGCGATCCATCTCTGCTCTGCTTCCAGGACCCCCCGTGCCCGGCCCGCTGAGAGGGGATGTGTGCCGCTACTGGCTCCACCCCCTTTGTGAACCGAATCGTTCATTTTGATGATCCAGATGATTAGACTCATAAAAGAGATTCGGATCAAAGATCCAAATCGTTCATGATCCGGACAACACTATCTCACAGCAGTTTAGCTGCACAGATCAGGCAGGGCGGGATAGAGGGAGAATCTAAATATGAGTGGCGGATCTCCCCTGTTCTCTCTCAGCAGGATGGGATAGATATACGCAGGAAGTAAGTCCATTGAAGGCTTAATAGCCAAAGGCTTAATTTTTATTTCTCTATTTATTTAGCCAATAAATGGTATCATCCTGAAAACTTCTTGCTTTTTACTGGTGGCTAACTGGGTCAACACTCTACTGCTTCTACCATGACGGGATAAGGTATATACACACGTCGGATTTTTCGAAACAACCGGACGTTTGGACGTCAAATCGGGTGTGTGTACAGTGTTTGGCTGATAACGCAGATTTTGACAGATCCGCCAAGCGAATCCGTCAAAACCAGCGTTATCAGCCGAATGACCGACTGTACACACGCCCGATTTGACGTCCAAACGACCGGTCGCGTTTGGAAAAATCCGACGTGTGTAGGAGCCTTTAGAGAAAGAGAATAGCATACCTCCAACTTATGGAGCCAGGAAAAAGGGGCACTAAGAACTGCCACAACTACACCCAAATTTAAAACCACGCCCCTCCCCATACAGTTTCTCAGACTCTTGTTGTGGTTCCCCCTCCCTCCTATGCAGAGATTGACGCACAGAGCGATGGTAGGAAAATGTATTTAAAGAATAATCACAGCACACATATGTAATAAAGTATATAATTTAAATCAGGGGTCTCACACTCAATTTACCTGGGGGCCGCAGGAGGCAAAGTCAGGATGAGGCTGGGCCGCATAAGGGATTTCCTATTTTACCTTACAGTTCGTTTCAGTGCTCCCATTACAAGTAGTCCGCCGTGTCCCCGCCACAAAACGAGGGCTGAGCCCCCAAATCCCGCGGCGGGCAATCCGCCGGCATTTCCTGGAAGGGGCAGAGCTTTCAGCTTCAGCTCTGCCCCTCCTGACGTCAATCACAGTGGATCGCCGCCTCTCCCCGCCCCTCTCACTCTTCCTTCACAGAGAGGGGCGGGGAGAGGCGGCGATCCGTGCGACCAAGTTGGTTGTGGATGTTTGCCCAGGGGATTTGGGGGCTCTGCAGCCCTCGTTTAGCGTCGGGGATGCGGCGGATTACTTGGGAGCACTGAAGCAAACTAGAAGGTAAAATAGGCAAAAATAGCTTGCTTCAGTGTCTCTTTTGCTTTTGCCAGCGGGGGCCACAAAATATTGTACCGAGGGCCGCAAATGGCCCGCGGGCCGCGAGTTTGAGACCCCTGATTTAGAGTAAACAGCTCTACATGAAGAGTTATCAATATATCAAATAAGAAAATAAAGACTGAAATGTTCCAAATATTAAATACTTTAATTCTGGCTAAAACTCCACATACAATAAATGTTAACACAGTGCTGACCCCTATACAACTGCATTACTCTATCCCCAGGACTGTAAATGCGTAAAATCACACAAGTAATCCCAATTAAAGTGTAACTGAGATGGGAATGTAAAGAAAAAATATGCATACCTTCGGCTTCCTCCAGCTCACTCCAGGTTTATCCCTCGCTATCCTCCGCCACCTGGTTCGTCTGCAGCTGGCCCCAGAAAATCCTGCAGTCAGCTCAGGCGCAGTTGGCCCCGGACCAGGCCAACTGCAGAAAAAACAGGAGGAGGATGGCGAGGGAGCGATAAGCCTGGAGGGCGCTCGTTCACATCATCTGGTGCGTACTGCGCCTTTGTACAACTACTGTGCATGATGCACCAGATGATGTGGACACGCGGCCACGAGTGCAGGCGCAGAAGAACCGACCCTGCCGGCGGGTCGCAGGATTGGCTCTGCGGCGAGGGACTGGAACGGCTGATGGGGCTGGAAAAAGCCCCAGGAGAGTAAAAATAGATACTAGTTCACCTTGGGAGTCTAAGGATCTTGTACCACATCTATTTTTACTCTCCTGGGGCTTCTTCCAGCCCCATCAGCTGTTCCAGTCCCTCGCCACAGCGCCAATCCTGCGACCCGCCGGCAGGGTCTATTCTTCTGCGCCTGCACTCGTGGCCGCGTGTCCACATCATCTGGCGCATAATGTACCTGCACAGTAGTTGTACAAAGGTGAAGTATGCGCCAGATGTCGTGGACGAGCGCCCTCCAGGCTTACTCCTCTGCCTCCTATTTTTTCTGCAGTTGGCCCGGAAAGTCCTCTGGTCTGAATGCAACCAATATGACCGATACAGATAGGGTTTCTAGCATGTCACTGCAAGCATATTCAGTGAACAAAAATATAAACACAACACTTTCGGTTTTGCTCCCATTCTGCAAGATCTGAACGCAAAGATTGTAAGCTCTCAAGGGCAGGGCTCTCTCACCCTTTTATGTCTTGAAATTTGTTATGCATCGTATTAATCAAGTTACTTTTGTCACCATAATTACTAACTCTGTATTTTGTACCCATTCTGTATTTTGCATATATGTGTATACCACTGTCTCTTGGTCATTCGACCAAGAGACAAATCTCTCTCTGATTGAATCTGATTAGAGAGATCTGGCAGCTGCCCATACACTGCAGGCCGATTCCTGATCAATTTCAGCATAAAATCTCTTGTGAAACGGCCGAGCCCACTGCCTCGCCATTGTGTATGTAATGTGGAAGTGTGTGTTTATACATTACCTGTCCTGTGTCACAGTGCCAGTCTGTCTTCTATTAGCCACATACACGCTGCCAGCATGGTGTGCTATGCACCTGCAGCGTGTATGCGGCTAATTGAAGTGCAGCGTAAGACATGACGGGCTCCGCGACACAGGACAGGTAATGTATAAACGCACATTTACACATTGCAGGAACAGCGCCGGGAGTTTCTTTGCTCATCCCGATATCGCTCGTGGTTACCGCCGTGCACCCGATCGAGCAAGATGGCCCGACATTTTGCAGAATGTCTGACAGATTTAATGCGATTAATTTTGGACCGAAATTGATTGCATTGTCGATCCGGGCATGCTCTTAGCGGCACGGATTCTCATCCAATTCTGAATATAATCAAATTGGCTGCAAAGTCGCCTGATGTATGGTCACCTTAAATCTCTGTTAGCAATCTGTGAGCACTTCTTTGCCGAGATAATCCATCCCACCTCATGGTTGAGGCATATCAAGGTGGTGATCAGACAGCACATATATCCCCTTTTATTTCTCTCTGCTTCAAACACAATAGGAGAATGATAGCTAAGTGAGTTGTGCGCCCCCTCCTACACTGCGCCCTGAGGCTGGAGGCTCTCTTGCCTCTGTCTCGGCCCCGCCCTGCGCCCCTCCTACACTGCGCCCTGATATGAAATATGATATCAAATATGAGGGCCAGCAGCAGTGATAAATTACAAATAGCAAACAAACCCATCGTAGTAGAATGAAGCCAGTACAGCGTGGAGGACCTGGCCGCCGGCAAGTGAGTATTTACTTATTCCCGCCGCTGTTTGTGCGCCCGCTGCTAAGTTGCATTCCCGCTGCTATTTTGCCCGCCCCCCTGCCCCCCAAAAACCAGTAAACCGCAATTGTGCGTGGTATGATTACCATGCACAATCAAACCGCGGTATGCCATCATACCGGTATACCACGGCAACCCTAGCTACAATATCAAACAGCTGTGAGCATAAAGTGTCCTGTGCTAGAATAAATAATTGTGAAACAGTTGGCAGTTAGATCGATATTAGGGGCAACTAGTAAAGTGAATGGCACTGGCAGAGAGACAGATTATTATTATTGATTTATAAATTGCCAACATATTCCGTGGCGCTGTACAAAGTCTGAAACAAACATGGGGTACAAAATAATATAAACAATGATATGCACCAGTATACAAAATATAGAATCCGTACAAAGTGCAGAATCGGTAATTACAGTGACAGAATTAATATTCATAAAAATGCCAAAAAATCCACAACACAAGGTTGTGTGCTGATGGCTGCTTATGAAGGATGCTAATGAACTAAAAAACTGATCCACCTTTTCTAGGCTCTGCCGGAGTCACATGATAATAAAATTGCACACGCCACTGGTATCTGACGTCCTGCTGTGATGCACGAGGCTGCAAATGAAGCCTGCATCTCTGTGTGCCTGAATCGTCACATAGAGCCTGTCTGTACATTTTATAAGGGGACAAAAAAAGTGTCAAGTATTGGAGAACATATGATTCACTAAATTGAGTTAGTAACAACTACATTAATAAGAGAAAAAAGCAAGCAAATGCACAACATAAAACACATGATCAAATAGGCAATGTCATCTACTGGCCACAGTACATAATTGCAACATATTAATAAAATACATAGATCCCTATGGGATACAGCAGAGTAACCAAGCAGCTCAGGGTGACCCAAACCACTAGTAATGTACAGGGGACTAAAAGAGACCAAAAGCCCTCCTACTAAAAAGCAATGCTTGGGGTGATTTGCCTTCTTAAAACAGAAGGAACTTGTGATATTTCTGCTGGAAGTGTGTAACTGTGGTTATGCAGAACCATCTGGTGGCCAATAGAGATGGGAAGTTCGGATCTTTTCAATGATCCGGATGATTCGAATCGGATCATTGAAAAGATCCGGATCTTTGATCCGAATCTCGGATCATTTTACTACCGAAGCATTCGGGGTGAAATGACTAGCAGGACAGGTCTGTGGACAGGAGAAAGGGAGGGGGGTGGACACACAGAGAAGGGGAGAAGATGGACAGAGGGCAGGGAGTGGACAGAGAAGGGAGGAGGGACGAGCAGAGAGCAGAAATGTTTGCTTGCACACAATACCCACATGCTGCAATCATATGCTTTACATGTATTTCACCTATATGCTCATCTGTACACTTTGACTGCAAACGTCGCACAGTGAAGGAAAGCATTCCCAGAAGATAAGTGCAGCTGTTTAGAGCGAGTGCAGGAGGATCATTGTGCCCTTCAATCACAGTGCCTGCAAAGTTACTGAGCTGTGCTGAGCTGAGCCAAAAGCTTCCAATGTGATCACTGTGCACAACTACGAACAGACAGCCTGTAATGAGCAGCACATTATAGCCAGTATGTGAGCTTTACACATATCTGGCAGTGGCACCCATGTCCCCTCTCTCTCATCTACCTGCTGTCCCTGCAAGCCTGGCTCCCATCCAACAGAGCGATCTATCTCAGCTCTGCTTCCAGGACTCGCTGCCCGCTGAGAGGGGGCGTGTCGCTTCTGGCCCCGCCCCTTTTGCGATCCGAATCACTCATTTTGACGATTCGGATGATCGACTCATAAAATAGATTCGGATCAAAGATCCGAATCGTTCATCATCCGGACAACACTAGTGGCCAAAGAGTATTGCAATGCTGAACAATGTCCTACATACATATATCCAACAAAGAAAGATATTACTAGGAGCTTGTCGTGTTCTTGCTGCTTCTATGTGGGTCAACCTTATTTCTGTTTGTTCAGTAAAAATAGGAGAACGAGAGAGGGGAAATGGTGTTAGATGACAAGGATAATAAATATTAAACACAAGGCCGGATTTAGCATAAGCCACAGTAGGCACATGCCTAAAGGCGCCTGGTGATGGAAAGGCTGCTCAGTCCGCTCCCCAAGTGCCTCCCTCCCTCCTTCCCTATGCAGAGTCCTGATGAGTGTAAATGAGAGGTTACTCAACCAGCTCTCAGTATTCTACTGACAAGACTCTCTTCAGTCACCACTAGCTATTTAATACTGAGGGTAGTCCTGGCTAACTAATACTAAGGGGCACCTGTAGCTACCTATGATAGGGAAGGGAAGTAAGGGATAAGAGACAGCTGAGCCAGGCAGCACACTTGCGGTGCGGTTCTGTTGAGGTTTGTAGGTTCTTGGAGGGCGGAGTTTAAGGTCCGGACATCTGTGCCTATAGGCTCCTGTGATGTAAGTCCAGGTCTGATTAAACTGTATTACTTATAGCTCACTATGGCAGTACCAATTCAAAGAAAAACAGTGACATGCCGCATACATCAAGATTAAAAGCATCACATGTGTGGTCATCAAAAATCCAAAGGTAAACTGCAGTGGTGAAAACCTCATCGAACTCCAGATTGCTCACCTCAAGCGCAGAATGAGGGACTCTCTCAACACAGAAATCCACTCGGGAAATATAGGGAACCCATAAAAGAGGTCAGGTCCCTGTATCCCTACATGGGAGTCCCTAAACCCATAGCGGAAAGGATAAGATGAGACCAATAAGGGAAAGGAGGAGAACACATGGGGAGAAAGAGGGCTACTTACTAAGGCCCAATAAGATGTCATAATACTCACCCTTGTTCATCTTTGATCACACAAAGTAGTACCAGAAAAAGTGTAAAGTATCGAAATATAAAAATAAAACACAGTATGATAGTTAGGTGCCTAAATAACAACCAAAATGAACGTCCTCATTGGCCTCAATTCACTAAGCTTTATCAAACGTTTGATAATTTACCTCATGGGTAAAATCTAATTTTGTATTCACTAAGGTGTTATAGATTTTTCGAATGTTTTATCGATGAAACGTTCAATACATCTATAACGCCTTAGTGAATTCAAAATGAGATTTTACCCATGAGGTAAATTATGAAACGTTTGATAAAGTGTTTGATAAAGCTTAGCGAATTGAGGCCATTGAGTCCCCGAGGTTGCTTTTTCTTAGCCTATGGGTCCACCTGAGTTCTTTTCTCAATAGTCTGATGGTTATGTCACCACCCCTTTTACCCTGTGTGATCCTTTTATGCCCATAAAGGACCCATCTTCCAAATAACCTCTATGGTGGACCAGGGCATGTTCTGCCACCGTCGTTCTTATCCCACTCAGCCAATATTATGGAGGAAACATGCTTCTAAAGCCTAATTTTTAATTGGTTGTTAGTCTGCCCGATATATATTGCATGCCACAAGGGCATTCGAGCATGTATATAACTCCACTCGTTTGACAGTTTGTCTAATACTGAACATCTGTTCTGTGGTGTTGCTTTTGAAGTTTTTTTTGTGACTTTCCATCAATGTCATCCACTCATCCACACCACTTACTGCTCCCACAAGGTCCAAGAATAAATTGGCCACTGATGGGGAGCATTTGATCCCCATGGCAACCCCTCTTCTCTGCAGTTAGTGCGGTTTGTTAAAGAGAGAGAAATTATTCTTCATGATGAATTCCAGAAGTTCTAAAATGAACCCACATGACATACAAAGCCCACCCAGTGCAGACATGGCACCAAGTATTTGCACCCATGTGATACCCAGTACCTGCACCCACATGCTTCAGCTGCACTAAGCCTCCACTTGGCGCCCGGCACCCACACCAAGCACTCAGGAGAACCTCGGGGTGCTGCCTACATCAAGCTATTGCACTATATGCGCTTCAAGGTATCTTAGTAATGATTATAAATGTTATGGTGATTTCATGCAAAACTAATGCAGCTCCAACACGGAGCAACGGAGTGTAGCTGCTGCAGCATTTGGTTGGTCTTTTTTCAAGTTGCATATATTTTAATTAACATTAGCATAATATTTGTATTCACCTCATTGACATCCCCCCCCCCCATAGTGATTACGCAGAGGTGTGTGTGTGTCCAGTCTGAAGAGCAATTGCAGGCATTATATCCAGGGATGAGCAGAAACTACGCCAGTGCGAATTTACGCATCGTAGTTCGCATCTACGCATCGTAGTTCATAGGCGAAGTTTCAAACCTACGCTTACGAATTTACGCGTAGCGAAGTACCGCTACGCGTAGCTTACGCCCACTATGCGTAGTTAACATGTGTATTGCGTAGTGACCTACGAATGCGTTACTCGCGTCTAATTTTCCGCATGCGATTGTATGCATACAAATTTACGCATTGGAAAGGGGAATGTACGCATAGAAGGGTTCCCAGTATATGCATTTCTAGAGAAATTAATGCGTACAATTATCTGCATACGGGCATAAGTATCCGCATACACTGCGCTTCGCACTACGCGTAACTGCATATTTTAAAGCGTATTCTACAAAATGCATACGAAGCGAATATTTGTTTTCGAAGCCGTAGTTTGGCGAAGCGTAATTGCGTAAATCTACGCGTATTTACAGCGTAGCGAAGTTGGCTGACTACGACCATCCCTGATTATATCATCTGAAATGGGAGGGGACAACGCTTCATGTAAAGGAATGCTTATAATTCTAACATGTGATCTCTGTAGACCCCAGAAGTAGAGCTGAGAGGTGTGGCTGTACTGGGGGTCATCCCTACATATCAGTTATGTGGCAGTAACACTGTGTGGCTACAAGCTTCCGGCCTCTAGAGGGAGCCCCACAACACAGCTGTCTACCGCACTCTGATCATTTCTCTCTTTCTGCCCACAGGTGGCGCCACTGTGACTGCTAATCTCGGGGATACAGTACAACTCCCATGTACACTTCCCTCTATACAGGGAGTGGATAACCTGTTCATTCTCTGGGAGAAGATGGATGGGAATGGCAAGATGGAGGTGCACAGGTTCAGTGATGGACAGGATGACCTCTCTAAGCAAGATTCTCAGTACACGGGACGCACCGCATTGTCCAGCAACCTGTCACAGGGGGACTTGGCCCTGGCACTGACTGCTGTGACACTCAGAGATGGGGGGACCTATTACTGCCGATGGGCCAGAGGGGCCAATCAGAAAAGAGTGGAATCAATTTCAGTTACGCTGTCCATAATGGGTAAGTTGTATCCTCCTCTGTCTGTGACATCACATAACTGCCAATCATGTAATATCTCCAGAGTGCAGTCATTGTACAGAGCAGATTGTAGAATGCAGGACTGATGTGACCTCTAATTCCTCTCTGTGGTCTCTCCTCCCTCTGACTCCACCTCCTGCTCTTCCTTTATCCTCCCTCTCCTTTCTGTGGTCTCTCCTCCTCCCCCTCTGAGCTCTCCTCCTGCTCTTCCTTTATCCTCCCTCTCCTTTCTGTGGTCTCTCCTCCACTCCTCCCCCTCTGAGCTCTCC
This sequence comes from Hyperolius riggenbachi, assembly GCF_040937935.1. NCBI lineage: Eukaryota > Metazoa > Chordata > Amphibia > Anura > Hyperoliidae > Hyperolius > Hyperolius riggenbachi. Next base: position 561,508,466 of record NC_090647.1, read on the forward strand.
TCCTGCACTTCCCTTATCCTCTCTCTCCTTTCTGTGGTCTCTCCTCCACTCCTCCCCCTCTGAGCTCTCCTCCTGCTCTTCCTTTATCCTCTCTCTCCCTTTCTGTGGTCTCTCCTCTCCTCCCCCCCTCTGAGCTCTCCTCCTGCTCTTCCTTTATCCTCTCTCTCCTTTCTGTGGTCTCTCCTCCCCTCCTCCCCCTCTGAGCTCTCCTCCTGCTCTTCCTTTATCCTCTCTCTCCTTTCTGTGGTCTCTCCTCCTCCCCTCTGAGCTCTCCTCCTGCTCTTCCTTTATCCTCCCTCTCCTTTCTGTGGTCTCTCCTCCTCCCCTCTGAGCTCTCCTCCTGCTCTTCCTTTATCCTCCCTCTCCTTTCTGTGGTCTCTCCTCCCTCCTCCCCCTCTGAGCTCTCCTCCTGCTCTTCCTTTATCCTCTCTCTCTTTCTGTGGTCTCTCCTCCCTCCTCCCTCTGACTCCACCTCCTGCTCTTCCTTTATCCTCTCTCTCCTTTCTGTGGTCTCCCCTCCCCTCCTCCGAGCTCTCCTCCTGCTCTTCCTTTATCCTCTCTCTCCTTTCTGTGGTCTCCCCTCCCCTCCTCCGAGCTCTCCTCCTGCTCTTCCCTTATCCTCTCTCTCCTTTCTGTGGTCTCCCCTCCCCTCCTCCGAGCTCTCCTCCTGCTCTTCCCTTATCCTCTCTCTCCTTGCTGTGGTCTCTCCTCTCCTCCCCCTCTGAGCTCTCCTCCTGCTCTTCCTTTATCCTCTCTCTCGTTTATGTGGTCTCTCTTCCACTCCTCCCCCTCTGAGCTCTCCTCCTGCTCTTCCCTTATCCTCTCTCTCCTTTCTGTGGTCTCTCCTCCCCTCCTCTCCCTCTGAGCTCTCCTCCTGCTCTTTCTTTATCCTCTCTCTCCCTTTCTGTGGTCTCTCCTCCACTCCTCCCCCTCCGAGCTCTCCTCCTGCTCTTCCCTTATCCTCTCTCTCCTTTCTGTGGTCTCTCCTCCCCCTCTGAGCTCTCCTCCTGCTCTTCCCTTATCCTCTCTCTCCTTGCTGTGGTCTCTCCTCCCCTCCTCCCCTCCTCTGAGCTCTCCTCCTGCTCTCCCTTTATCCTCTCTCTCCTTTCTGTGGTCTCTCCTCCCCTCCTCCCCCCTCTGAGCTCTCCTCCTGCTCTTCCTTTATCCTCTCTCTCCTTTCTGTGGTCTCTCCTCTCCTCCCCCTCTGAGCTCTCCTCCTGCTCTTCCTTTATCCCCTCCCCCTTTCTGTGGTCTCTTCTCCCCTCCTCCCCCTCTGAGCTCTCCTCCTGCTCTTCCCTTATCCTCTCTCTCCTTTCTGTGGTCTCTCCTCCCCTCCTCTCCCTCTGAGCTCTCCTTCTGCTCTTCCTTTATCCTCTCTCTCCCTTTCTGTGGTCTCTCCTCCACTCCTCCCCCTCCGAGCTCTCCTCCTGCTCTTCCCTTATCCTCTCTCTCCTTTCTGTGGTCTCTCCTCCCCCTCTGAGCTCTCCTCCTGCTCTTCCCTTATCCTCTCTCTCCTTGCTGTGGTCTCTCCTCCCCTCCTCCCCTCCTCTGAGCTCTCCTCCTGCTCTTCCCTTATCCTCTCTCTCCTTTCTGTGGTCTCTCCTCCACTCCTCCCCCTCTGAGCTCTCTTCCTGCTCTTTCCTTATCCTCTCTCTCCTTTCTGTGGTCTCCCCTCCCCTCCTCCGAGCTCTCCTCGACGATAGAGGACACAGAACTACACAAAGGTGAATGCATGGGGGAAAGAGGCGGATGCATGGGGAAAAGAGGCGGATGCATGGGGGACAGAGGCAGAGACTGGAGGACACAAGTAGTACAAGGGGGACATAATAATTGATGGAGAACATCCACAAGACGCCTCTGCACCATGGACGCACCAAGTTTAGTATCACTTTTTTCACCCTGGTTTTTGTCCTCTCTCGGGTGGTCTTATGGTCAGGAGTGTCTTCAAGTCCAAAAATATGAGTATACACTCGTGGGTGAAAGCGATTGTGTATGTCTTCCTTAGATTTGTTTTTTACTCTCTCATTTTATTTCTATATTATTAGTCCTGGAATACATACAGACCGGATCAGACATCACTCGGTGTGATATGAAGTGTCCTGACGAGCTCCCGACCCTGCTGCTCTCCAGGAGATGTGGAGGGGAGGAGGAGGAGCTGCTTCATCTGAACTGTACCACCAACTACACTAAACCACTGAACCCCAGACTCCACCTGGACACAGACAGCGGCTGCTGGACCCTCCCCCAGGCTGGGAGGGGAGACTCCTGTGTGTATGAGGTCCGGGATCGGGGTGCTGGAGATAAAGTCCTGACCTCTACATCCATCCGTGTGCTGGGTAAGAGTCCATATCCTGCATCACACTTCCCTGTAACCTCCATTGTACTCTATGGGGGGAGCTGACGCTATACCGCATGTCATAGAGGCCAGTAACACTGGTGACTGTATGTGGGGGAGGGGCTGCTGGACCCTCCCCCAGGCTGGGAGGGGAGACTCCTGTGTGTATGAGGTCCGGGATCGGGGTGCTGGAGATAAAGTCCTGACCTCTACATCCATCCGTGTGCTGGGTAAGAGTCCATATCCTGCATCACACTTCCCTGTAACCTCCATTGTACTCTATGGGGGGAGCTGACGCTATACCGCATGTCATAGAGGCCAGTAACACTGCTGACTTTATGTGGGGGAGGGGCTGCAGATCACATAATCAGTGTGGGCACAAGAGCTAGTAATCTATGCCATGTCTCTGTGCTGGTGTCACATGACTGATGGGGAGTGTATGTGGGGGAGGGGCTACAGATCACATGGTCAGTGTGGGCACAAGAGCTGGCAATCTATGCCATGTCTCTGTGCTGGTGTCACATGACTGATGCGGCGTGTATGTGGGGGAGGGGCTGCAGATCACATGGTCAGTGTGGGTACAAGAGCTAGCAATCTATGCCATGTCTCTGTGCTGGTGACACATGACTGATGGGGAGTGTATGTGGGGGGAGGGGCTGCAGATCACATGATCAGTGTGGGCACAAGAGCTAGCAATCTATCCCATGTCTCTGTGCTGATGTCACATGACTGATGGGGCGTGTCCTTCTCCTGATCATTGCAGATCCGGTTCTCATCTACAACATAAGCAGTAACAGCAGCCGGCTGGGGGAGGACATTGCTGTGACTGTCCAGTTCTCTGGAGAAGAGAGCCATGTGACCTGGGAGCTGGACGGGGGGCGTCTCCCTGAGAGATACCGGCTGATAGATGACAACAGGACGCTGATTATCCCGAGTGTGCAGAGAGATGATGCCGAGAGGACATTCCGGGTCAGGGTCACCAACCCGGTCAGTGAGGAGGTCCGGGACCACCGGCTGGAGATCAGAGGTAAGGGGGTGGGTACTGAGGTGATCATGTGACCAGTATAGAGGGGCGGTGACAGTGAGCAGGTCCGGGACTACCGGCTGGAGATCACAGGTAAGGGGGCGGGTACTGGGGTGATCATGTGACCTGTATAGAGGGGGGAGATTGTTGTATCAGTGACACAGAATAGTGACATTGTCCCATTTTGTCTCTTCCATGCTTTCCTTATGGAGGATCACACAGGTAAGACGTCACATGACCTCCCAGAATGCACAGGCACACAGTGTGATAGACCATGGCTTGCCACACACTCTGAGGGGTATAAGGCAGAGTCAGCTAGCTGCTGTGACAATTGCATTGTGTGCAGGGCCGGATTTAGGCCAAGGCCTCCTAGGCCATGGCCTAGGGCATCACAGGAGGAAGGGCACCAAAGCAGCAGGCTAAACTGGTGCAGCATTTGCAAGCTTGCAAATCCTGCAATGCAGGGTGATCAGGCGAGCGCCTGACCTTGGTACTCTGCTGCTACCTGCCTGACACTAATGGTTGCTACAGTGTGAAGGCGAGCTGGCTACCTATACTGAAGGGGGGGGGGGAGGGATTAAGGGAATCATCTGGCTACCTATACTGGAGGGAAAGGGGGGAGGAGTAATCTGGCAACCTACCTGTGTACTGGAGGGGGCATCTGGCTGCCTATACTAGAGGGAAGGGGGGATGGGGTCATCTCGCTACCTATACTGAAGGAGGGCGGCTGGTGACAGTGGCCTAGGGCGGTAAAGAGTACAAATCCGGCCCTGATTGTGTGTATCAGCCCAAGTGCTGCTATACTTGCTGCTCTGACTGGTGAGTGGCTCTGTGCTGTAATTGGATTGTCCCCTCCTCTGTACAGCACCTGATAGGCTCTGGATATCACACAGAACTCCTATCTGCCACACTATCCTTGTCAGTTTACAAAGATGTTACACTGCGATTCCATTAGCTTTGTTTCCTTATGATACAGGCTGGCTTCAGGTTACGCCTTGATAAAGGGACACACAGCGGTCTCAGGATATCGCCTGCAATAAATCTCTGATGAGCAGAATACATGGTGGATTAAATCTTTAAAGGGAAACTGAAGTGAGAAACATATGGAGGCTACCACATTTATTTCATTTTAAGCAATGCCAGTTGCCTGGCATCCTGCTGATCCTCTGCCTCTAATACTTTTAGACATAACCCCTGAACAAGCATGCAGATCAGGTGCTCTGACACAAATCTGACAAGATTAGCTGCATGCTTGCTTCAGATGTGTGAATCAGACACTACTGCAGCCAAAGAGATCAGCATGACAGCCAGGCAACTGGTATGGTTTAAAAGTAAATGTGGCAACCTCCATATTCCTCACTTCAGTTGTCCTTTAAGTGCTAGCTCCGCCCATTTTGTGACATTGCAGACATCACATGACCTCCCAGAATACACACATTACATGTATGCTGTGTAATATCTCACACACAGATGTGTTGTATAAAGTGTGTCTCTCTTCTGACAGATCCCGGCTCATCTACTGGAAGAACACATGGGGCGGCCATTGCTGCTCTGCTATTGGCTGTGCTGCTGGTGGGGATTATCTGCGCTGTGGTGTATCAGGTGAGGCAGAATTATAACCAGTCACAATGCTTCCTCCTCTCACTCCTATCTCTGTTCACAATTATGGTGGCCACACACTAGCAGATTTCCACTGACGTGTCCGGAAGATAGATACCTCTCTGATCGAAATCTGATCAATTCCTGCCACTCACTGCAAGTAGATCTTCAACAGATTTCAGCTTGAAATCCATTAAACATATAGGACCATTACAGAGCAGGGCCTGGTGGTCCCCCCAGCTGATGGCGCTCCCCCGGGGCCCCTGCAAAGTACTAGTGGCAGCAGAATGCACTCACCTGTCCGGCCAGCGCGCTCCTTCCTGTCTCCATTCCCAAATACTGCTGACCCAGCGGCATCTACACACTCACCTAACATGCTGCCAGGTCACGGAGGTCGGGTGCTGGGGAGGATGAGGGCGGAAGGAGAGACTGGAGGGAGTGCTGTGGCCGGAGAGGTGAGTGATGAGTGCACTGCGAGTACTGTGCAGGGGATCCCGGGGGGAGCACTATCAGCTGGGGGGCGTCACTGGCTATTAGGCTAATGTGCAAATCACTGCCGCCACTCCTCTGCCCTGCCCCCCCCCCCTTCCAGCACCATAATTTTTCCAGCATAATCACAATTTTGATGGATGGGAATCGATCAAAATTACAATCAGGTGGCCATGTCAGGGCATTGATCTCTGGCAGATTCAATTAGTTATCTAATCCCCCAGGGAACATTGATCAGTGTGTGGGCACCTTCAGGCTTAGTTCACACTGGAACATAGAATCGCTAAGGGGGGGGGGGCACAGGTAAGGAGACTATGTAATCACCAGTGTGTATTATCTCCCCAGACTCCCTGCAGGGAGAGGAGAGCTGTGCAGGGCAATGGAGCTCCTGAAACTGACCCTCTGTCTGCCCTGGAGGAAGGTGTGGCTCCTCCCACCCGGAACGGCTCCACATCCACCAATCAGGATGAACCTCTCGGTACCACTGAGAATAGATCAGTGCCCACCAGACAGCCTGGATCCCCCTCCATATGAAGACACAGAAGGGACAGCAGAGCCTCAGCACATCCAGGTACAGAATAATAGCTGCAGAGGGGAGATACTGATCAGGGCGGAGTCTGAGGGGGAGGAGTCTTGTATAACCCACTGGCAGCCATGATGAGGAGGAGCTGTGCGGAGCCTGATGGGAATTGTAGGCGGAGCATCGATCTGTATTCTCTGATCAGTAGGCTGGCCAGCGGGGAAGACAATACTTTACAGATTCAATCTGATTAAGACATCAAATATAATGAAAATCTATTGAAAACCAGGACACAGGACATTGTGTTTTTTTTGTTGTTGGAGGGGAGGTGCGGGGCGCTGTACCTTCCCAGCACACCATGCGCATTTCCAGCACCGCCAGGCCAGTATAAGACTGACTGTACCTTCCCAGCACACGCGTGGCATTACCAGCACCGCCAGGCCAATATAAGACTGACTGTACCTTCCCAGCACAAGCGTGGCATTACCAGCACTGCCAGGCCAATATAAGACTGACTGCACTTTCCCAGCACACGCGTGGCATTACCAGCACTGCCAGGCCAATATAAGACTGACCGTACCTTCCCAGCACAAGCGTGGCATTACCAGCACCGCCAGGCCAATATAAGACCAACTGACTGCACCTTCCCAGCACACGCGTGGCATTACCAGCACCGCCAGGCCAATATAAGACCAACTGACTGCACCTTCCCAGCACACGCGTGGCATTACCAGCACTGCCAGGCCAATATAAGACTGACCGTACCTTCCCAGCACACGCGTGGCATTACCAGCACTGCCAGGCCAATATAAGACTGACCGTACCTTCCCAGCACACGCGTGGCATTACCAGCACTGCCAGGCCAATATAAGACTGACTGCACCTTCCCAGCACACGCGTGGCATTACCAGCACCGCCAGGCCAATATAAGACCAACTGACTGCACCTTCCCAGCACACGCGTGGCATTACCAGCACCGCCAGGCCAATATAAGACTGACTGCACCTTCCCAGCACACGCGTGGCATTACCAGCACTGCCAGGCCAATATAAGACCAACTGACTGTACCTTCCCAGCACACGCGTGGCATTACCAGCACTGCCAGGCCAATATAAGACTGACTGCACCTTCCCAGCACACGCGTGGCATTACCAGCACCGCCAGGCCAATATAAGACCAACTGACTGCACCTTCCCAGCACACGCGTGGCATTACCAGCACTGCCAGGCCAATATAAGACCAACTGACTGTACCTTCCCAGCACACGCGTTGCATTACCAGCACTGCCAGGCCAATATAAGACCAGCTGACTGCACCTTCCCAGCACAAGCGTGGCATTACCAGCACTGCCAGGCCAATATAAGACTGACTGCACCTTCCCAGCACACGCGTGGCATTACCAGCACCGCCAGGCCAATATAAGACTGACTGCACCTTCCCAGCACACGCGTGGCATTACCAGCGCTGCCAGGCCAATATAAGACTGACTGCACCTTCCCAGCACACGCGTGGCATTACCAGCACCGCCAGGCCAATATAAGACCAACTGACTGCACCTTCCCAGCACACGCGTGGCATTACCAGCACTGCCAGGCCAATATAAGACAACTGACTGCACCTTCCCAGCACACACGTGGCATTACCAGCACTGCCAGGCCAATATAAGACCAACTGACTGCACCTTCCCAGCACACGCGTGGCATTACCAGCACCGCCAGGCCAATATAAGACCAACTGACTGCACCTTCCCAGCACACGCGTGGCATTACCAGCACTGCCAGGCCAATATAAGACAACTGACTGCACCTTCCCAGCACACACGTGGCATTACCAGCACTGCCAGGCCAATATAAGACCAACTGACTGCACCTTCCCAGCACACACGTGGCATTACCAGCACTGCCAGGCCAATATAAGACCAACTGACTGCACCTTCCCAGCACACACGTGGCATTACCAGCACCGCCAGGCCAATATAAGACCAACTGACTGCACCTTCCCAGCACACACGTGGCATTACCAGCACGGCCAGGCCAATATAAGACTGACTGTACCTTCCCAGCACACGCGTGGCATTACCAGCACTGCCAGGCCAATATAAGACTGACTGTACCTTCCCAGCACACACGTGGCATTACCAGCACCACCAGGCCAATATAAGACTGACTGCACCTTCCCAGCACATGCGTGGCATTACCAGCACCGCCAGGGCAATAGAACACTGACTGCACCTTCCCAGCACACGCGTGGCATTACCAGCACCACCAGGCCAATATAAGACTGACTGCATCTTCCCAGCACACGCGTGGCATTACCAGCACCACCAGGGCAATAGAACACTGACTGTACCTTCCCAGCACGCGCGTGGCATTACCAGCACTGCCAGGCCAATATAAGAGCAACTGACTGCACCTTCCCAGCACACGCGTGGCATTACCAGCACTGCCAGGCCAATATAAGACTGACTGCATCTTCCCAGCACACGCGTGGCATTACCAGCACTGCCAGGCCAATATAAGACTGACCTACCTTCCCAGCACACGCGTGGTAATACCAGCACCGCCAGGCCAATATAAGACAACTGACTGCACCTTCCCAGCACACGCGTGGCATTACCAGCACTGCCAGGACAATATAAGACTGACTGTACCTTACCAGCACACGCGTGGCATTACCAGCACCGCCAGGCCAATATAAGACTGACTGTACCTTCCCAGCACACGCGTGGCATTACCAGCACCGCCAGGCCAATATAAGACCCACTGACTGCACCTTCCTAGCACACGCGTGGTATTACCAGCACTGCCAGGCCAATATAAGACTGACTGTACCTTCCCAGCACACGCGTGGCATTACCAGCACCGCCAGGCCAATATAAGACTGACTGTACCTTCCCAGCACACGCGTGGCATTACCAGCACTGCCAGGCCAGTATAAGACAACTGACTGCACCTTCCCAGCACACGCGTGGTATTACCAGCACCGCCAGGCCAATATAAGACTGACTGCACCTTCCCAGCACACGCGTGGCATTACCAGCACCGCCAGGCCAATATAAGACAACTGACTGCACCTTCCCAGCACACGCGTGGTATTACCAGCACCGCCAGGCCAATATAAGACTGACTGCACCTTCCCAGCACACGCGTGGCATTACCAGCACTGCCAGGCCAATATAACACTGATTGTACCTTCCCAGCACACGCGTGGCATTACCAGCACTGCCAGGCCAATATAAGACTGACTGTACCTTCCCAGCACACGCGTGGCATTACCAGCACTGCCTTGCCAATATAAGACTGACTGTACCTTCCCAGCACACGCGTGGCATTACCAGCACTGCCTTGCCAATATAAGACTGACTGTACCTTCCCAGCACACGCGTGGCATTACCAGCATTGCCAGGCCAATATAAGACTGACTGCACCTTCCCAGCACACGCGTGGCATTACCAGCACTGCCTTGCCAATATAAGACTGACTGTACCTTCCCAGCACACGCGTGGCATTACCAGCACTGCCTTGCCAATATAAGACTGACTGCACCTTCCCAGCACACGCGTGGCATTACCAGCACTGCCTTGCCAATATAAGACTGACTGCACCTTCCCAGCACACGCCGTGGCATTACCAGCACTGCCAGGCCAATATAAGACCAACTGACTGCACCTTCCCAGCACACGTGTGGCATTACCAGCACGGCCAGGCCAATATAAGACCAACTGACTGCACCTTCCCAGCACACGCGTGGCATTACCAGCACTGCCAGGCCAATATAAGACTGCACCTTCCCAGCACACGCGTGGCATTACCAGCACTGCCAGGCCAATATAAGACTGTACCTTCCCAGCACACGCGTGGCATTACCAGCACTGCCAGGCCAATATAAGACTGACTGTACCTTCCCAGCACACGCGTGGCATTAGCAGCACGGCCAGGCCAATATAAGACAACTGACTGCACCTTCCCAGCACACGCGTGGCATTACCAGCACTGCCAGGCCAATATAAGACTGTACCTTCCCAGCACACGCGTGGCATTACCAGCACTGCCAGGCCAATATAAGACTGACTGCACCTTCCCAGCACACGCGTGGCATTACCAGCACTGCCAGGCCAATATAAGACTGTACCTTACCAGCAACTTCATACCTCAAAATGATGGGCAGCACCAGTATCAATTGTAACTAAGCTCATTCATGCAAATATAATACCTAATTGTGTGTGCAGAAAGGATTCAAAGAAGCAAATATGTCAAACCAACCACAGACATGAATCCCCATATACCGCACCACACCAATATATATCAAATATAAGGAGCTTTATTGTTCACATAATTGCGCAAGAAAATATAAAACCAATTAAAAACAATCTCCAGATTGACACTGATATATAGAGAGCCAATGGCTGTAATGAAATACAGTAATGAATGAATAGATATATAAATAAATAAAGCCTAACCCTTCACTCAACCACAATAATCCATAAGTAGAAACACGGATGAGAAAAGTGACACGTGCAATGTGCATAGAAGCCACTCCTGAAAAATTAGTCAGGAGTGGTAATAAAGTGCATAAAGTGTGGATGAAGCTGGTAAGTATAGCAACACTGAAAACAGTAAAGTTACCGAGCAGTGAAATGAAAATGAAAAAAAGAGAAAATAAGTGGATGATGAACCCAAACCGTTGGTGTGCAAAGAAGACTCACCGAGTAAAGGACTGGAGGAGGAAGAGTGGTGTCAGCCTGGGAGATTCAGCCTTCGCGATTCGCCGCTTCTAGCGGCTTCTACCGGGCATATTGGACGCCTACGCGTCCCCCGTATAAATAGGAAGTGCGTTGTCGGAAGGGGCGGGTCAAACCAGTCACAGCGTACGTGGCCACGTACACTGAGACGCAAAGGTCGCGTTCGCATGGAACGCACCTTCCGTCTCATCGCACTGCAGTCAAGTCAGGGGGGCAGAGCGTAGTCAAGGCAACTATAAACAATTCAAAACACAAAGCGCGCAAGTGCGCTGGACTGCATAAGTGAAAGAGAGAGCCCAGAGCGGATAGGAGAGGAGCCGACCAGATAGAACACATCTCTTCAAATTAGAAAAATAGAAAAAACACATATACATTCAAGTTTTATACACAATTAACATATAGTCAAAAGTTTATACATATATACATATATATATCCAATCACAAATCTCCACAAATTTTTACACGTATAATGCACATCACTAATCACTAATAATAATAGACTAATGCTGCGTACACACTTGCGATAACTATCGTTTGCAAGGAACGATAGTTACCAGACGAACGATATTGGAAAGATTGGAATGCAACGATGGGATGCAGCGATCATCATACACATTGTAACGATCGTTCTTGCAGAAAAGAACGATCAGAAGGAAATGTTGCGTACATATTTAGATAAAATTAAAAAAAAAAACACTAACATGGGGTTACAATAGATACAAATATATGATTGCTAACTTGAAAACAAAGTTTCATTGAAATGAGCAATGTAACAATCTTTACGGCTGCGCTACAAAGAAAGTACTGAAGCTGGGCAGAATCCAACGCAGGCGCATTGGCCCTTGTAACGATCGTTCTCGGCCGATGTCTGTACACACTATAGTTTTCCAACGATTGTCGGTAGATACGATCCGTCAGGTTGGATATCTTCATCTTCCCAATGTCGTTCTTTTGTCGTTCGTGTTAATGATCGTTGGGTAAAGTTCTTTCCCCGATTGTCGGCGGAACGATCGTTAATGAGCTGTTTCAAACGACCGTAGTCGCCAGTGTGTACGCAGCATTAGTGCCTCAACCTTCAAACAAGAAGAAGAAGTACTTTGCATGAGAAAATTTATGCGTGATCAAACACCAAGTTTAAGGCCTCTTTTCCACGGACTGTTGAGCTGTGTGCTCAGCAAGCAGTTACCAGGCAGCAGTGAGCAGTTACCAGGCAGCAACAAGCAGTTACCAGGCAGCAGCGAGCAGTTACCAGGCAGCAGCGAGCAGTTACCAGGCAGCAGCGAGCAGTTACCAGGCAGCAGCGAGCAGTTACCAGGCAGCAGCGAGCAGTTACCAGGCAGCAGCGAGCAGTTACCAGGCAGCAGCGAGCAGTTACCAGGCAGCAGCGAGCAGTTACCAGGCAGCAGCGAGCAGTTACCAGGCAGCAGCGATCAGTTACCAGGCAGCAGTGAGCAGATACCAGGCAGCAGTGAGCAGATACCAGGCAGCAACAAGCAGTTACCAGGAAGCAGCAAGCAGTTACCAGGCAGCAGCAAGCAGTTACCAGGCAGCAGCAAGCAGTTACCAGGCAGCAGTGAGCAGTTGTGAGAGTTTGAGAGGCATTTCACTGCCTATCAACAGTCCATGGAAAAGAGGCCTTACCCTAGATGCACAAACCAATACCACAAAGCAGTCACCCTGCTACATGCTACATTAGCACTATCCGGCTTAGTGCACACCAGAGCGGTTCGGAAGCGTTTTGCGATCCGCTTGCGGCTGCGGATACGCTTGGGTAATGTATTTCAATGGGCTGGTGCACACCAGAGCGGGAGGCGTTTTGCTGAAACGCATACTCCCGAGGTGAGGCATTTTTTGGATTGCGGAGGTGTTTCTGCCTCCAATGTAAAGTATAGGAAAAACGCAAACCGCTCTGAAAAACGGCAGTTCAGAGCGGTTTTGCAGGCGTTTTTGTTACAGAAGCTGTTCAGTAACAGCTTTACTGTAACAATATATGAAATCTACTACACCAAAAACGCTTTACAAAACCGCAAAATGCTAGGTGAAATGCTACAGAAAAATAAGAAAAAATGTTTCAAAATCTGCTAGCATTTTGCGGATCTGCTAGCAGTTTTTGGTGTGCTCCAGGCCTCCAGGAGCGGCACGGGGAGGATTCCCAATGCCCCCTTTTTATACAACTGGGGACTGCAGGGTCCCATGCTCTCTCACTGCCTGGAAACCACAGCGGCACCCCGGAGGGGGAGGCTGGGTGGCGCTGTGGTTTCCATGGGGGGGCCAAGTGTGGCCAGCGCCGGGGAGAGCCGTCTGCACCCACCTCCCAATATTAAAAACAGGCACTTACCTTAACGTCCATTGCGTTCTGCTACATGCGCATTAATTTGGGGGCACCACATGAGAAAGGAGAGAAGCATGGGTCACCCCGAGATTTAGAGCTCAGGGCTGGCTCACATACAGCACTCCAGAGGGGGGGGGGGGGGGGGGGGAAGACAGGCGCACTCACTCCAGGGTTCACACCACCGGAGCAAGCCATCCACCACCTGCCTCCAAAGGATACAAACTGCACAAAATGCTTTCCATGAGAAAATTAATGCGCATGTAGCAGAACCCAATGGACGTTAAGGTAAGTGGCTGTTTTTAATATTAGGAGGTGGGTGCGGACGGCTCTCCCCAGCGCTGGCCACGCTTGGGGAAGGGGGGCGGCTGCGCCACCCAGCCTCCCACTCCGGGGTGCCGCTGTGGTTCCCAGGCAGCGAGAGAGCGCTTTGCGGTATTGGTTTTTTGACCCTGCATAGTTTGGCATGCGAAAGCAAATGCATATTTGCATGAGCATTGCCTCATGAATAGCCAATTAGGCCAGATTTGGAAAGCCAGACTTGCTAGGGTTAAACTTGGTGTTTGAGCACGCAAAATTTTTCTCATGGAAAGCATTTTTTGCAGTTGTATCCTTTGGAGGCAGGTGGTGGATGGCTTGCTCTGGTGGTGTGAGCCCTGGAGTGAGTTGTCTGCGCCTGTCCTCCCCCCACCCCGGAGTGTTGTATGTGAGCCAGCCCTGAGCTCTAAAGCTCGGGGTGACCCATGCTTCACTCCTTTCTCATGTGGTGCCCCCAAGTTAATGTGCATGTTGCAGAACGCAATGGACGTTAAGGTAAGTGCCTGTTTTTAATATTGGGAGGTGGGTGCGGATGGCTCTCCCCGGCGCTGACCACACTTGGGGGGGGTGTGCAGCTGTGCCACCCAGCCTCCCCCTCCGGGGTGCCGCTGTGGTTCCCAGGCAGTGGGAGAGCCTGGGACCCCGCAGTCCCCCGGTTGTATGGGGGCATTCGGAATCCTCCCTGTGGCGCTCCTGGATAGTGCTAATGTAGCATGAACTAATTCCCGCAGGGCGATCGCTTTGCGGTATTTGTTTTTGGACCCTGCATAGTTTGGCATGCGAAAGCTAATGCATATTTGCATGAGCATTGCCTCATGAATAGCCAATTAGGCCGGATTTGCAAAGCCAGACTTGCTAGGGTTAAACTTGGTGTTTGAGCACGCATACATTTTCTCATGGAAAGCCTACTTCTTCTTGCTTCAAGGTTGAGGCACGTACTCTATTAGATAGATAGATGCGGCGTATGCTACGACGCGGGTTGGCTAGTCACTAATAATGAACAAACAAGCTCATCCAGCTCTGAGACTAAGATACTGAGGGTCTCTAGTGGTGCAAAAGTATATGACACACATCACAAAGGATGGAGAGACATCCAGCAATTACACATATATTTATACTCTCCATAATAATCTGTGGCCCAACAATTCAGAATACATTTAATAATAGGAACTATTCTTGTAAGAACGAACAGGCCAATCGATCCCATGATTCAAATCCAGATGCTTGTCAAGGAGATTCGATCCAATATTTCCCAGAAATCCGAATAGAATGTTACTTAAAGCGGACCCAAACCAAACATTTTTTTTAATTAAAAATATTTAGTTGCACCACTCTGACACATACAAAGATAAATAAACACTCCTTCAAGCCTATGAGCATTTCAGTGCATGCTTTTCACCCTTCTCTTTTCATAAATAGGGTTATACTGGGGGCAGCCATTAGCAATTCCTCCATTGCTGGACACCACAGTTTGCCGGATTTTGTCCGGCAATTTGAAAGGAAGGGAGGGTTTCCTACAATAAATGTAAAATATTTTATATTTGTCATCATGCAACCGAAAAAGGCTGCTATTTATTATTATAATTTAGAAAATAGATTTTATTTCTGAAATCTTGTATTTTTAATTTGGGTCCACTTTAAAACAAACAGAAGAAAAAGCAAAATATATAAGAACGGGGGAATATTCCAACCATACAGGCCAATGTTGACATAATACACTTAGATGTCACAACAACATCAATTCAGTGGCGAAATATATTCAAACGTGACTCAATGCCACTCCCAAGTGCCCAGTGAGAGGTGCAGACCACAGCCGACTGTGGTCTGCACCTCTCACTGGGCACTTGGGAGTGGCATTGGCTCTCTATATATCAGTGTCAATCTGGAGATTGTTTTTAATTGGTTTTATATTTTCTTGCGCAATTATGTGAACAATAAAGCTCCTTATATTTGATATATATTGGTGTGGTGCGGTATATGGGGGATTCATGTCTGTGGTTGGTTTGACATATGTACCTTCCCAGCACACGCGTGGCATTACCAGCACGGCCAGGCCAATATAAGACTGACTGTACCTTCCCAGCACACGCGTGGCATTACCAGCACTGCCAGGCCAATATAAGACTGACCGTACCTTCCCAGCACACGCGTGGCATTACCAGCACCACCAGGCCAATATAAGACCACCTGACTGTACCTTCCCAGCACACGCGTGGCATTACCAGCACTGCCAGGCCAATATAAGACTGACTGTACCTTCCCAGCACACGCGTGGCATTACCAGCACTGCCAGGCCAATATAAGACTGACTGTACCTTCCCAGCACACGCGTGGCATTACCAGCACTGCCAGGCCAATATAAGACTGACTGCACTTTCCCAGCACACGCGTGGCATTACCAGCACCGCCAGGCAAAGCCGGGACAAGGTCCTCCAGCACCCAAGGCTGAGACACTAAAGTGCGCCCCTCCATCCCTCCCACCCGAGCCGTCACACACTGATTGCTATTAGACTAAGAGGTGCCACAGGGCCCACAACCTCCCCAACACCTTAATCTCTAGTTATCTGGCTTTCAGTCAATGCCATGTATCCCCTTTTCTTATTTCTCTCTGCTTCAAACACAATAAGGGAATGATAGCTGAGTGAATTTTGCGCCCCCACCTGCACTGCGCCCTGAGGCTGGAGCCTCTCTTGCCTCTGCCTCGGTCCGGCCCTGCCGCCAGGCCAATATAACACTGACTGTACCTTCCCAGCACACGCGTGGCATTACCAGCACTGCCAGGCCAATATAAGACTGACCGTACCTTCCCAGCACACGCGTGGCATTACCAGCACTGCCAGACCAATATAAGACAACTGACTGTACCTTCCCAGCACACACGTGGCATTACCAGCACTGCCAGGCCAATATAACACTGATTGTACCTTCCCAGCACACGCGTGGCATTACCAGCACTGCCAGGCCAATATAAGACCAACTGACTGCACCTTCCCAGCACACACGTGGCATTACCAGCACTGCCAGGCCAATATAAGACCAACTGACTGCACCTTCCCAGCACACGCGTGGCATTACCAGCACTGCCAGGCCAATATAACACTGATTGTACCTTCCCAGCACACGCGTGGCATTACCAGCACCGCCAGGCCAATATAAGACCAGCTGACTGCACCTTCCCAGCACACACGTGGCATTACCAGCACTGCCAGGCCAATATAAGACCAACTGACTGCACCTTCCCAGCACACGCGTGGCATTACCAGCACTGCCAGGCCAATATAAGACTGGCTGCACCTTCCCAGCACACGCGTGGCATTACCAGCACCGCCAGGCCAGTATAAGACTGACTGCACCTTCCCAGCACACGCGTGGCATTACCAGCACCGCCAGGCCAATATAAGACTGACTGTACCTTCCCAGCACACGCGTGGCATTACCAGCACCGCCAGGCCAATATAAGACTGACTGCACCTTCCCAGCACACGCGTGGCATTACCAGCATTGCCAGGCCAATATAAGACCCACTGAATGCACCTTCCCAGCACACGCGTGGCATTACCAGCACGGCCAGGCCAATATAAGACCCACTGACTGCACCTTCCCAGCACACGCGTGGCATTACCAGCACCGCCAGGCCAATATAAGACCAACTGACTGCACCTTCCCAGCACACGCGTGGCATTACCAGCACTGCCAGGCCAATATAAGACTGACTGCACCTTCCCAGCACACGCGTGGCATTACCAGCATTGCCAGGCCAATATAAGACCAACTGACTGCACCTTCCCAGCACACGCGTGGCATTACCAGCACCGACAGGCCAGTATAAGACTGACTGTACCTTCCCAGCACACGTGTGGCATTACCAGCACCGCCAGGCCAATATAAGACTGACTGCACCTTCCCAGCACACGCGTGGCATTACCAGCACTGCCAGGCCAATATAAGACCAACTGATTGTACCTTCCCAGCACACGCGTGGCATAACCAGCACTGCCAGGCCAATATAAGAGCAATGACTGCACCTTCCCAGCACACGCGTGGCATTACCAGCACTGCCAGACCAATATAAGACTGACCGTACCTTCCCAGCACACGCGTGGCATTACCAGCACTGCCAGGCCAATATAAGACTGACCGTACCTTCCCAGCACACGCGTGGCATTACCAGCACCGACAGGCCAATATAAGACTGACTGCACCTTCCCAGCACACGCGTGGCATTACCAGCACTGCCAGACCAATATAAGACTGACCGTACCTTCCCAGCACACGCGTGGCATTACCAGCACTGCCAGGCCAATATAAGACTGACCGTACCTTCCCAGCACACGCGTGGCATTACCAGCACTGCCAGGCCAATATAACACTGACTGTACCTTCCCAGCACACGCGTGGCATTACCAGCACGGCCAGGCCAATATAAGACTGACTGCACCTTCCCAGCACACGCGTGGCATTACCAGTATTGCCAGGCCAATATAAGACCCACTGAATGCACCTTCCCAGCACACGCGTGGCATTACCAGCACCGCCAGGCCAATATAAGACCAACTGACTGCACCTTCCCAGCACACGCGTGGCATTACCAGCATTGCCAGGCCAATATAAGACCAACTGACTGCACCTTCCCAGCACACGTGTGGCATTACCAGCACTGCCAGGCCAATATAAGACCAACTGACTGCACCTTCCCAGCACACGCGTGGCATTACCAGCATTGCCAGGCCAATATAAGACCAACTGACTGCACCTTCCCAGCACACGCGTGGCATTACCAGCACTACCAGGCCAATATAAGACTAACTGCACCTTCCCAGCACACGCGTGGCATTACCAGCACTGCCAGGCCAATATAAGACTGACTGCACCTTCCCAGCACACGCGTGGCATTACCAGCACCGCCAGGCCAATATAAGACCAACTGACTGCACCTTCCCAGCACACGCGTGGCATTACCAGCATTGCCAGGCCAATATAAGACCAACTGACTGCACCTTCCCAGCACACGCGTGGCATTACCAGCACTACCAGGCCAATATAAGACTGACTGCACCTTCCCAGCACACGCGTGGCATTACCAGCACTGCCAGGCCAATATAAGACTGACTGCACCTTCCCAGCACACGCGTGGCATTACCAGCACTGCCAGGCCAATATAAGACCAACTGACTGCACCTTCCCAGCACACGCGTGGCATTACCAGCACCGACAGGCCAGTATAAGACTGACTGTACCTTCCCAGCACACGTGTGGCATTACCAGCACCGCCAGGCCAATATAAGACTGACCGTACCTTCCCAGCACACGCGTGGCATTACCAGCACCGCCAGGCCAATATAAGACCAACTGACTGCACCTTCCCAGCACACGCGTGGCATTACCAGCACCGCCAGGCCAATATAACACTGACTGCACCTTCCCAGCACACGCGTGGCATTACCAGCACCGCCAGGCCAATATAACACTGACTGCACCTTCCCAGCACACGTGTGGCATTACCAGCACCGCCAGGCCAATATAAGACTGACCGTACCTTCCCAGCACACGTGTGGCATTACCAGCACCGCCAGGCCAATATAAGACTGACTGCACCTTCCCAGCACACGCGTGGCATTACCAGCACCGCCAGGCCAATATAAGACTGACTGCACCTTCCCAGCACAGGCGTGGCATTACCAGCACCGCCAGGCCAATATAAGACTGACTGCACCTTCCCAGCACACGCGTGGCATTACCAGCACTGCCAGGCCAATATAAGACTGACCGTACCTTCCCAGCACACGCGTGGCATTACCAGCACCTCCAGGCCAATATAAGACTGACTGCACCTTCCCAGCACACGCGTGGCATTACCAGCACCGCCAGGCCCAGATTCCTCCATAAGCTTCGGTCTAATACTAACGTTTCTGGAGGAATTCAGGACTGGCTGTTACCGCCAATGCCATATGTGTATTTGGAAGCTATTGCTACTAATTGCTGTATGTTATTATTCTGAGGCACAATGTTTCTCTACATCCTGACTCTGTGTTATATGTGTCAGTGATCTGTATGGTTTTCAGAGCAAGTGATGTACAGAAACTTTGTATGTCTCCAGCTGAGTAGCCTGTTGTGTTAGAGGGAGAGAGGAGTGGGCCGTACATGCAGCAGGCAAGACAGATAAAACAGTATTGCTTGTTCCTTGTCTGACAGGAAGTGACATCATTCTATACAGGAAGTGACGGCTCGTATTGCATTATATATTGCAGGAGAGGCCATACAGAAGCAGAGGATGGAGGGAATATCGTCACATCTGCCACCATTTCACCTCCATCTTCCTCCTGATGCTGCTGGAGTTCCATCCTATGACTGTGGGAATAAAATGACAGCAGAATTCAGGAGCCAGTCAGTCCAGGAGCTGCACCTTCCTCCACAGAGTCGGAACATGAATGTGACCGCTTTAATCCCTGATGTGTTGGTGACCGCCTCCTCCTGTGACAATCCTGCCCGGCCTATAGGATTCCCCGTACAGCTGACGCCTCTGTGATGTCACCACGTCACGCAGACTATAATATTTCCTGGGATGACTGGTCTGATCCTCCTCTGTGTGGATACAATGAAAAGGTCGCTCTCTCCAAAGTTACATTTAATTGGCTGATCAATACTGGAGACGTAAACCCCATATCAATTCCTTCTCTTTCTTGCAGACTCTGGTTGGTGAAATCTGTGTCCAGGAGTTCCCAGCTCTACACACTTCCCACATCCATTGCTCCAGGGCAGTTTCTAGGCTAAATTGCACCCAGGGCAAGGGTGTTAAAATTGCCCCTTCCTTTCCCCATGGGCTCAAAAATGTTATTTGCTATGTGATATTTAGCCCCTCAGTATAGGTAGCCAGCTATAGGTGCCCAGTGTAGATTAACCAGCTGTAGGTGGACCAGTATATGTTAGCCAGCCATAAGTGCCCCCAGTATAGGTTAGCCAGCCATAGGTGCCTTCAGTATAGGTTAGCCAGCCGTAGGTGCCTCCAGTATAGGTTAGCCAGCCGTAGGTGCCTCCAGTATAGGTTAGCCAGCCGTAGGTGCCTCCAGTATAGGTTAGCCAGCCGTAGGTGCCTCCTGTATAGTTAAGCTAACTATAGGTGCCCCCAGTATAGGTTACCTAGCCATAGGTGCCTCCAGTATAGGTTAGCCAGCCATAGGTGCCTCCAGTATAGGTTAGCCAGCCATAGGTGCCTCCTGTATAGGTTAGCCAGCCATAGGTGCCTTTAGTATAGGTCTCACCTTGCCCCTCCCCCCCCCCCATCTTTTCCCGCAGGCTGTACAGAGCAGGATGGGGGAGCAGCAGCAGCACATGGAACTCGGTCATGGAAAGAGGGACCTGACTCCTCCCTCACCTCAGGTCCGCTCCATGCACCCCTCTCCATTGATGACAAGTGTGGTAGCAGGGAGTTAGTAAGTACTCACCTTCCAGGCCTGGCAACACGTGGACATGTCTGGAGCTTAGATTTGTCATCTATGGAGAAGGGGGCGCATGGAGGGGACCCGAGGGGGAGGGAGGAGTCGGGTCCCTCTCCCCATGGCTGAGTCCCATGTGCTGCCGCTGCACCCCCCCCCCCCTCTTCCTCACAACGCCTCCTTCCCTTATAGCACCCCAAACACCCCCCCCCCCCACCCGCCTGCCCATAGAAACAGGGCTAGATTACTCCTCCCACAACAGGATTCAGCTGTCTCTCAGGGACTCATGTAATATGAGATAAGCTCTCCCCAGCTCTGCACTCCTGCCACACCATTACTCCTCCCACAACAGGATTCTGCTGTCTCTCAGGGACTCGTGTAGTATATGATATACACCCTCCCCAGCTCTGCACACCTACCACGCCCATTACTCCTCCCACAACAGGATCCTGCTGTCTCTCAGGGACTCATGTAATATGAGATAAGCTCTCCCCAGCTCTGCACTCCTGCCACACCATTACTCCTCCCACAACAGGATTCAGCTGTCTCTCAGGGACTCATGTAGTATATGAGATACGCTCTCCCCAGCTCTGCACACCTGCCACACCATTACTCCTCCCACAACAGGATTCTGCTGTCTCTCAGGGACTCGTGTAGTATATGAGATACACCCTCCCCAGCTTTGCACACCTGCCACACCCATTACTCCTCCCACAACAGGATTCTGCTCTCAGGGACTCATGTAGTATATGAGATATGCCCTCCCCAGCTCTGCACTCCTGCCACGCCCATTACTCCTCCCACAACAGGATCCTGCTGTCTCTCAGGGACTCATGTAGTATATGAGTTATGCTCTTGAGCTCCGCCCTCTGATATATCCTCCGCTCCAACACAATTTCCTGCGCATCTGTCCAGCCCCGCCCCCAGAGAGCTTCTTGATTGTGTGTGACATCTTTGACGACGTCAGCAGTAGCCGGGGCATGAGGGGACAGAGCCACAGGGATGGAGAACAAGATGGTGGGGAACCCTCCCAGCTAGCCAGGCCACAAGGCGGGACAGAGAAGAAGGTGAGGGGCTGTCTCAGTGTCACCCTCCCCCTCACTCAGTGTCACACTTCCTACTCAGTGTCACCCTGTTGCCCACTGCATTTTGACGTATGGGAGGCAATGTTTGTCACCTTTCCAATTTACTGCATTTCATGTGTCGGAGGTAACGATTGTTGCATTTCATGTGTCGGAAGTAACGATTGTTGCATTTCATGTGTCGGAGGTAACGATTGTTACATTTCATGTCAGAGGCAATGGTTGTTGCATTACTTGTGTTGGAGATTACACTTGCTACATTTATTACCTGATGGTCATAGTGACTGTACTTGCTACTTTAGGGTTATTGTTGCAGCAATTGGCACTTTGGGGGCTCATGTTTACTAAATGGTATGCTAATAAATAGCATCATGCAGTTTCTGCAGATTTGTCGTCTGCACATCCATGTTGCGAATCTCCCATTTCACCAAATCATGGGGGAAACACTGCTTTCCTATGTGTGTATGTGTTTACAGTCACTTTGCCTATCTGTGTTATGGGAGGTAACTCTGGCCCACTGGTTAGCTTATTAGTTAGCTCCCTTACATTAGTTAGCTCCGCCCATGTCATGGCCACTCCCATTTCATGTTATGACCACACCCACTTTGGCCACACTAATATACAGTCACCCCTCCTTCCCCCATCCCAGGTTGGGCCCTGAAAATTCTTTTCACTGTAATACATTGCACTTCACCTGGGTTTGAATCTCCGTACTTCCTGTTCTGCCTTCTGCACTTTATACACTTTTACCACTAGGGGGCGTCTCCTGTATATAGTGGTATATGTGGAGTATATATACTATTGCACTATTTTCTACTTACATTTATTGTGCTATGTGTACATATGACTGTTTTATCCTTTTCTTGTTTCTTTCCTCTATCCATATTGTACAGCATTATTATGTGATCTGTTCTGTAGTGTTCAGCATATTAACAAGGATTTTCTGATGTAGGTTTTAATAACAGAATCTGTGACTATTTTCCATGGTTCATAGAATATTATTGCTTCATAACTGCAGCAATCATTCACATTCAGCCTCAGTGGCTTATGCTCAATTTAGTTTCTCCATGTGCCGATAGTTTGTTTATAGGTCAGGCTTTTTGTAAAACAGAAACGAGTTGAGAAGTCGGTTATTTTGCTCTCGGCTGCTGGAGGTCAGGAGACATCTATGGACCTATCAGTAGGAGTGTCCTATACTCCTGTGGATTTCTGGCCCCAGCTATGTCTTTATAGGATTACAGTATAAGTGTTTTATATAAATTCATATAAAGGTGATTTCTGCCGCTAATAGAATTGTAAGCCATTGCTTAGTAATTATTCTAATGGACGCTAATAAAGCTGTATATTTTTATGAAACATACTTTCTTGTCTTTATGTAACACGTCAGTCGCTGGTTTCCCCTCATTTATGGCCTCCGGTATTGTTCACCAGGAAATATCCCTCTAAAGTGACATGAAAGTGGCTGATCAGAGGCTTCCTCGGCCCCCCCCCCCCCTCACCTCCAATTCAGCACTGGGACCCCCAAACCTCCCCGACAAGGTTCTGTGTGTGAGCGCAGCCTCGGCTCGTACTTGCGCAGTAACAGAGACTCTCGCTCTGCTCTTTCACCCGTGCAGGAGTAATTCCGTACCTGCACAGTGTGGCCATGCTTGTTCACAGGTAGGGCCCTGGTGAGATGGAGTGGTCTGGAGGAGAACGTGGGAGGCCTCTGGTGGATGTAAAGTCTTCCTTCTACAGAGGTAAGGATCTGATCCTATCAACTCACAGGTTTGCTTCAAAGGAAACCAGAGATGTCCTTATACTAAGATTTGATACTCACCCACAGCTTCCTCCTGCCCCATAAGCATGTCTGAGCCCCTCGCCATCCTCCCACGGTCTGCTGCAATCAGCCCCGGTAACTGGCTGTCGTGTCTGTCCGGGTGTACTGCACAAGCGCAAACCTCTCGACTGACACCGACTGAGCCTGTTACCAGGGCTGATTGTAGCAGATCGCAGGAGGACGAGGGACTCAGACGTGCTTATGGGACTGAAGGAAGCCCCGGGTAAGTATGGAATCTTAGTATAAGACCATCTCTGTTACACTTTAAGAGGGATATGGATGTTTCCTGTTAAACAATACCAGTTGCCTGGCAGTCCTGCTGATCTTTGGCTGCAGTAGTGGCTGAATCACAACCTGAAACAAGCATACAGCTAATCCAGTCTGACTTCAGTCAGAGCACCTGATCTGCATGCTTGTTCAGGGGCTGTGACTGAAAGTATTAGAGACACAGGATCAGCAGGAGAGTCAGGCAACCAGTATTTTAAAAGGAAAAATCCATATCCTTCTCAGTTTAGGTTCCCTTTAATTACCTTCTGTGTTAGAAAGGCACAAGTATTTGGCATACCTTCCAGTAGGGGGCGCATTAAGCTCAATGAGTTGACTAGGGATGATCAATGAGATGAAAATAATTGGAAGTTCATGATGTATGCAGTTTGACAATGGACCAATCAGGTTTACTAAGTTTTAAATTGATTGATCCGTCTTCTTGATGCACATTTGCATAGAGAATTTATGAAGTGAAGCATCATGAGATGGGATATCTTACTCATGTGAGACTGAATACTTGCAAAAGCCTTCTACTTCGGGCAGGCAAAACTGTAGTGGAAAAACAGTGAATAGTACTGCATTACCAGAAGCAGCCACTAGATGGCAGCATAGTCATTGTATTTGGGCATCAGTATTATGCTGGGAATACACCAGGAGATATTTTGGCAGATAGATGATTTCAACAGGTAATTTCCAACAGGTTCGATCTTATTTTCTATTTTTGTAATCGATTTCTCATAGAAATGAATGAAAAGTGATAAGAAAAAAATTTTTTGGGG
Organism: Hyperolius riggenbachi; assembly: GCF_040937935.1. Lineage (NCBI taxonomy): Eukaryota > Metazoa > Chordata > Amphibia > Anura > Hyperoliidae > Hyperolius > Hyperolius riggenbachi. The sequence continues at coordinate 561,533,201 of NC_090647.1, forward strand.
GGAAAATCCATCAGATAATCACTCGGACATAAATCTGCTGAAAAATCTCACTGTGTATTCCCAGCATTAGATTGTTACCAGGCAGATTATGTAGGACTTCCAAGGACAGACCAATAGTAACCAAACAGCAACTTCAACTCCAGGATAAAAATCTTGTAAGTTGTGAATACAACGAGGTGACAAGGGCTCCCCCAAGTGGGTGTGAGGGAGGCGGGGCTTATATGTTGTGCACAATTACGGATGGTTGTCACTAGAAAATGTTAACAGAAAATCAGTTTTGTTTGTGTCGGGTTGTGTTGCGTTTTCTTCCTAAAAGTGAGAAACGTGGAGGAGCCATTGCTGACTTCTATGTGAACCTGAGGTGAGAGTGATACGGAGACTGCCATTTTTATTTCCTTTTATACAATACCAGTTGCCTGGCAGCCCTGCTGATCTATTTGGCTGCAGTAGTATCTGAATAACAGCAGAAACAAGCATGCAGCTAATCTTGTCAGTTCTGACAATGTCAGAAACACCTGATCTGAGTCATGCTTGTTCAGGGGCTATGGCTAAAAGTATTAGCGGCAGAGGATCAGCAGGACTGCCAGGCAACTGGTATAGCTTAAAAGGAAATAAATATGGCAGCCTCCATATACCTCACCTCGGGTTCCCTTTTAAGGAGAACTCACTCCATTGTCCGGGCAATAAACAGGAATAACGCTTGTCATTTATGCCCAATATTAGTAGCAGGTTTGCCCTGCAGAAGTGACACATATAAAGTCCTAATCTTCCTCTACAGACAATGGTCTGACTCATGCTGTGCGAATGAGTCTGAGACATCAGCAGAGAAACAAGTGGTTACAGCTACAAGTGAATAGCTGGGTTCTGCCTGGAAGAAGCTGCCCATCAGGGTTACCCCAGCAGGGGGTGAGATATCTGAGGCTGATTTCTCAGGACAGTAGTGCAGTGCAGCTCATGTTTACAGCGGTCTCGTTTTTGAATTCACATAAGAGTTGAAACCTGATTGGCTGCAGTTCTCTCTGCACCAGTGCATGTCTGGAGGGGCGGGGCCAGGCAGGTGAGTGATGTCACAGCCCAGTGCTGCAGCTCTGCAGTGTGATTATCTCCAGGAGGCGTGTCTGAGACCTCCAGGCACTGGAGCTCCATGGCTATCGGCTGCCCAGGTTACAGGAATGGGGGTCATCTGCTGGTTGCTGCAGTGCATTGTGGGGAGGGGTTATACGACTCTCCTCATATCTCGGGGTAATCCCTGCAGCTGATCTAACAAGACTGGGGATGATGAAAAAGATGCAACATGTAAGCAAATATATCCAGCTTTGAAATCGACCAATCCAATCTTGCCGAGGTGGAATTTGCATACATAGATTGTGTAATCCTGCAGCAACACAGAATTATTTGCATTTTATTGACCATCCACATTGATATATCAGCTGCAGGGATTACCCAGAGATACAAGGCAAAATGTATACCCATCCCCCACACTGCAGTGGATTGGACCCTCTCCCCCATGATGCACTGCAGCGGATGGGTCCCCTCGCTCCCACAATGCACTGCAGCAGATGGGTCTCTGCCTCCCCCACAATGCACTGCAGCAGATGGGTCCCCGCCTCTCCCACATTGCACTGCAGCAGATGGGTCCCTCCTCCCCCACAATGCACTGCAGTGGATGGGACCCCTTCCCCCACAATGCACTGCAGCAGATGGGAGCCCCTCCCCCATAATGGTAGCACAATAATGGGGGCTTCCACCTCTACAGCTTCTTATGTCTCCCCTATTCTGCAGCCTCTTGCTGTCAAATCAAGTATTTCAAACATGTCCGATCTGATTTCCGATAGGAGTGAACAGAAAACAGTCGGAAATCGATCTGAAATCAGATCAGACATGTTGGAAATAATTGATCTGACAGCAAATCTCACAGTGTGTACCCAGCATTACAGAACAGAGAATTCACCTTCTATGCAAATCTCACACAGAAGAGGAAGCTGCGGGGGAGGGGAGCAAATCAAAGCTGATGCCACCAATTACCTGGCAGCTGAGGAGAGAACTGAGCTTATTTATCAGTGGATAGAGCCTATGATTTGCCCACCGCAGCTTCCTCTCCTGGGTGACGTATGAAGCAGATTCTCTGATCAGCGCTGGTCTCCTCCTGTCTGTCTCACACCAGCACCACCCACAGACCTGACAACCGACCACAAATCGTGTTCATACATCCACACACAGCACAATCACAATAAGTACAAACACCACAGATCAGATCATGGCCGAAGTCTGTTTATTGATACAGAGGATAGAAATACTCACATGGTGAGATACCAGGATCATACTCACCCATCTGTAATAGCCGGTCTCCATTATAAATGTGACATTTTTATGCACTTACAGTTTATTGGGGATAGAATTATGAGTCACATGACCTCAGCAGTCTGATGAATGGAGCTGGGAAGGGGGCGGGGTCAGGCAGATGAGTGATGTCATAGCTCAGTGCTGCTGCTCTGCAGTGTGATCATCTCCAGGGGGCGTGTCTCAGACCTCCAGGCTGGCGGCTGTGCAGGTTACAGGAATGGGGGTCATCTGCCGGTTTCCTGTGGACAGAACAGAGGAGATTAGAGGGGCGGCGGCAGGAAATATCACACAGGAGGGAATGTTAAGGCACAACACTTCCTGTCTCTGCACTACAGTTATACATTTCTAGTGACATTCCAGCTATTCCATAAACCAGACATTACCCACAATGCCGCTCCTCATACTACATGTCCAGCTGATACAGCTTATACACCGATACACCCTCCACATGTAATGCTCATATCATGTAATGTGATTTCATAAAGCAGATATTGCAGCAAAGTGAGGGAGACTCACATCGATCACCTCATCAGGCAGAGAAGATCTTATTATCAATCACCGGCATGTGTGACCTGATCTCCGGATCCATCACTGTTCCCCACATCCTGAGCAGCCAGGAAATCACCCAGCATGCAATTCTCTGCTAACACGGAAGTGGCGGCCAGCAAATCACAGCCACTAGCTGCCAATCTACTAGCCGGCAGGTGATTAGCATGGTTGCCAGGGTAACTGATAAGCAGATAGAGGTGCCTGTGATTTGCCAGCCGCCACGTGTGAGCAGAGAGCTACATGTAGCATGAAATCCTGAGTCAGAGCTGATCCTCAGTATGTGGAGCCGGCCATACACACACCAATAACGGCTGGATACAGTGAGCAATCGATTGTGCAATAATAAGTTCTCTACCACCCCGTCCACCTTGGGCTAAAGAGAGTATTGCTGTTACTGCTGGTGTGATACTGATGAATACAGCACAATCCTGCAGCCATAGAGCCTCACCACCCTCCCCTGCCCATACCTCCCAACTTTTTGAGATCAGAAAGAGAGACACTTAAGCCACACCCCCAACACACCCCCTAGTCATGCATACCATAAATATTCTATGAGAAATAGATCCTGTTTTATAATTCAAACCACGCTGGTCCTTTCTCTCCTGGTTCATTTTCCTTCATAGTAACATTTGAAAATAAGAAATATCAATTTAAAGGATGGGAACATCATTTAGAGTCCTGAAAGAGGGACAAATGTGGAAGAAAGAGGGACAGAGGGATTTGGTTCCAAAAGAGGGACTGTCCCTCCAAAAAAGGGACACTTGGGAGCTATGCCTGCCTGCTCACAGGTAGTTCAACTTCTGTTTGATAAAGTGACCTAAACTGTTCCAGAAACACCGTGCCTGCTGGGGAACAGATTTCTGTCAGATTCCTAAACTGTTCCAGAAACACCGTGCCTGCTGGGGAACAGATTTCTGTCAGATTCCCTGAACATGATATATAGGCTCACAAAGTAAATAAATAAAAAAGCACAAGCACACTGGTCTGTGTCACAGCTACCGGTATGTAATACACACAATCACAGCTCAGACTACCAGGCTTGAGGATGACACCGTTAGGTCTCGTCCATATCATTTTGCACAGATGGGCGTGCGATTGGAACGCATTGTACGATTGCACAACATCTGTGCCGCTGATCCCGTTCACTACAGTGAAGGGGTCAGTGATGCGTTTCCTGAAATATGCATGCAGCAGTGTGATAGCGCATCGTTCTGCAGCGCAGCGCATAGGATGAGAACGGCAGAACTGCTGTCTATGAATTTGCATGTTACACGCTATACACGCTGCCGAAATGCACACGGCAGCGAGCATAGTGGGAACAAGGCCTATGATGCACACAAGGCCTGTATAGCAGCTGTGGCATTCCACAATGTACAGTGTATGCAGCGCTTTATGGTAAATTGTGCATACAGTGTGCAAGCCCCTTGGCTGTCGCACTGTCTGTAATCAGGCTGTGAGTCAGGTGTGGGGAGTGAGGTACTGGTAGATAGTGTCTGGGTGGCTGTTGCTCACCAAACTCTAATGGCTGCTGTGAGCAGAATATTTATGGGCTGACATGGATGCTGCTCAGCTCTCAGCATCAGAATACTCCTCCCTCCTCTCCAGCTGAGGCTTAACCCCTCCCCCAGAGTCTTCCCCCGCCCCCCATCTGGACCTCCACTGCTGCCCAGGACCCTCCTTCACACAATGTCAAAAGACTCCTCTGGCACGGCCTTGCTTGTGCAGGCATGGCAGTCCTTGCACGGGTGCAGAGCGACCACGCCTGTGCGTGAAAAGGTGCGCGGTGGCAACCTTGGAATCCAATAACCTCTTGTCAGATTCTATTGGGGGATCCATGCTTAGCAGTGTGGACTGGATGACAGAGCGGGAAGCCTCTAGAGCAGTGATGGCTAACCTTGGCACTCCAGCTGTGGTGGAACTACAAGTCCGGCGAGGCATTGCAATACTCTGACAGCTTTAAGTATAACTCAGGGAGGCAGAGGCATGATGGGATTTGTAGTTTTGTCACAGCTGGAGTGCCAAGGTTAGCCATCACTGATCTACAGGCTTCAGAGGCATTATCCCCAGTCAGAAATGAAGGACAATGCAGGGCGTCCCCGACATTGCGGCGATTCGTATCAGCCAGCGTTCATAAGTGAGGGACTCCCTGTATTCAGTATATTAGATTTCCACATTTTTTGGGAAGAAAAAGTACTTCTTATAGTCCAAAAAATATGATAAATATGGTGACAGCGGATCTGTTAAAAAGTTCATCAGATCTGCTGTGACCATACAGGATGCAGAGCAATTTTATGTACCTGGAGTCGGAGGATTCAATAAATTGAGTCGTCGGAGTTGGATGATTTTTGTAGCGATTCCACATCCCTGGTAAGAATAAGACTAAGGAGTGGGGGTAGAGGAGTCGGAACAATTTTGGGTACCTGGAGTCGGAGGTTTCACAAACTGAGGAGTCGGATGATTTTTGTACCGACTCCACATCCCTGAACCAGCTCAGAAGCAGAATGACCCTGATCCAGAGATCCAGCCTTAGGGCCCGTTTCCATTACACGCGATGCGGCTACATAGCCATACACCAGGCAATGAGGGGCAGATTTGACCAAGAGATAAATCTCTCTCTGATTGAATCTGATTAAAGAGCTGTCTGCTGCCCATACACCTCTTCCATTAGCCACACACAGGCTGCCAGCATGGCGCATGTGACGTTGTGCGCTGGCAGCATGTATATGGCTAGTAGAGAGCTGCAGAAGACGGACGTGCGCTACACAACAGGACAGCTTATGTATAAGGGCTTGTTCACACCTAGAGAGTGTTTTAGGTTTTTTTTAAGTGCCGTTAATTTTGAAAAGTGCCCTAAAAGCAATTGTGCAATGATTCCCTATGAGAGTGTTAACATCTGCGCAATGCAATTGCGTTCCGCTCCTAAATTTGTTGCCTGTACCATTTTGAGGTGATTTGGCTCAATGGAAGGTATAGGGAAATCGCAAAGCACTTGGAAAAGTGCTTTGTATTGCGATTTTCCGAGCGCTTTCATGAATAAATACATTGTATTCATTTCCTGGTGGAAGAGTTCACTTCCTGACTTGTGTCAGGAAGTAAAAAAAAAATGCTCTGCACAAGCGTTTAAAAAGCACTTATAAAGCGTAGGGAAAGGAGCTTTTTTTTTTTTTAAATTGCAATAAATTGCTCAGCCCTTAAAATAGCACTGATGATTTATAATGTGAACATAGTCTTAGGCCCAGTGCACACCGAGCGGTTTAGGATGCGATCCGCCGGCCGCATCCGCCTGTCAAACCGCTCAATGTATCTCAATGGGATGGTGCACACCCGCGGTTTGAGATTTGTAGCAAACCACAAACGTGCCTCCTGCTGCACGTCTGCGGTTTGCAGAAGCGTTTCTGCCTCAATGTAAAGTATAGGAAAAACACAAACCGCTCTAAAAAAACGCGACTTCAGGGCGGTTTCCCAGGCGTTGTTACAGAAGCTGTTCAGTACAGTTTTTACTGTAACAAATTGTGTAATCTGCTTCACAAAAACGCACCAAAACCGCTAGGTATGTTTAGAAATCCGCTCTAAACATGCGTAGAATCGCTCTGAAATCTGCTCCAAAAACCGCTATCGTTTTGCAGATCTGCTTGAGGTTTTGGTGTGCACTGGGCCTTAAAGGACACCCGAGGCGAAAATAAATGAATGAAATAAATGATTGTATCCATCTTTCTTCTCCTAAAAATGACTTTTTAAGATATTCCAGTTTTACTTTTTGTTTAAACATGCCTTTTAAGCTTTAACTGCTTTATTGTTTTTGCACAATGATACATTCATTGAAGTGTGTCAGAGCTAAAATCTATGAACCATTGACCCTTTTTATCTCTTTCCTGCTCTCAGAAGTCATTTTCTGCTAGGAAAGTGTTTTATACTTGGAATTTCTTATCAGTGAGGGTCACACTGTAGTCACTTCCTGTCTGAGTCAGGACTGAGTCAGCCACTTACATACCTGATATTTAACTCTTTCAGGCAGAGAAAGGAAAAAGGAACATAGCATAGTTATTTGTGTGCTAGGCACTGTACATACCCATGTCTATCTCATCATGTCACTTCGGGTATCTTTTAACCTCCCTGGCGGTATGATTTGTGCGGCTGCGCGGCCACGGGAGGGTTTTTTTCACTTTTTTTTTTAGCATGTAGCTAGCCTAGCGCTAGCTACATGCTTCCCCCCTCCCTGCGGCGTCCCCCCGTACTCCCTGATCACCGCTTGCCCATAAGGAAATCCCGTTCTGAACGGGATCTCCTTGAGGGCTTCCCCCGTCGCCATGGTGACGAACGGAGTGACGTCGCCGACGTCACAGGGAGTCCCGATCCACCCCATAGCGCAGCCTGGCGGCGATTGGCCAGGCTGAGCAAGGGGTATACAATACACATGCAATATAACGGGGTTTTAAATGAACAATCAACGTTTATTCTTCAGTGTTCAAATTTCTTCTAGATTGCAGACAGGTACCCCAAGAACCACATACAGGACTCCACATCAAAACAAAGGACTGCCTGACACGTGTTTCACGGCCAAAGACCGCTTCCTCAGAGGCACCCAGTACATACACATATCAATTGTTGGTTCATAGGTAAAGTCAAATCGCAATCTGTAGGGAACAGGAGATCTGTTCTCCTAGACGGAACCCAGGACGCTGAAGCGCATCCATGGAAAATAGGTAATGCGCTTCAGCGTCCTGGGTTCCGTCTAGGAGAACAGATCTCCTGTTCTCTACAGATTGCGATTTGACTTTACCTATGAACCAACAATTGATATGTGTATGTACTGGGTGCCTCTGAGGAAGCGGTCTTTGGCCGTGAAACACGTGTCAGGCAGTCCTTTGTTTTGATGTGGAGTCCTGTATGTGGTTCTTGAGGTACCTGTCTGCAATCTAGAAGAAATTTGAACACTGAAGAATAAACGTTGATTGTTAATTTAAAACCCCGTTATATTGCATGTGTATTGTATAGGACATTGTATGAGGAGTGGAACTACACTATTGCTGTTTTAAGTGTTTGTGAATTGCTTGAGCAAGGGGTATGCGGGGGGGGGCCTGTATCGCGGCGCATCGGCGGCGGCGATCAGACCAAACACGCAGCTAGCAAAGTGCTAGCTGCGTGTTTGAAAAAAAAAAATTATGCATATCGGCCCAGCAGGGCCTGAGGAATCCTTCGCGGCGGCTTACCCAGTGTCCAGCACGGGGTTACTGCTAAGGAGGTTAAAGTCAATGGGAACTGCTTGAAAAAAACAAAAGCCAGATACTTACCGCAGGAGAGGGAAGGCTCTAGGTCCTAATGAGCCGTCCCTCATCTCCCGGTGCAGCGCTGGATCCCCTGTAGCAGCATTCAACCAATTTGGTCAAATACTGCTGTCTCCGCCGCCAAGAGGAAGACTTTAGAAGTCTTTGGGAGCCCGAGAGCTCCCGAAGACGGGCCGCTCCATACTGCGCACGTGTGAGCGCCCTCTCTCGTGCGTACGCAGTATGGAGCTGCCTATCTTTGGGAGGACTCGGCTTCCGAAGACTTCCGGAGTCCCCCAGCGGCAGGGTAATATGAACAGAGGAGCTGCTGCCTAAACCAGAGCACCGGGAGAGGAGAGGGAAGGCGCTACAGGACACAGAGCCTTCCCTCTCCTTAAGTATCTGCCTTTTGTTTTTTTCAAGCAGATCCCAATGGCTTTAAACGCACACTTACATCACATTTATACATTGCGGAAACAGCGCCGGGGGATGTCACATTCGTCACTCATCCCGTTATTACACGCCTTTACCGCCACACACCCGATCTAGTAAGTCGGCCTGACATCTTGCAGCATGTCCGACTGATAAATGCAACCAATTTCGGCCCGATATTGTTGGGCACATTGACGGTTGTACATGCACTTGGCAGCATCGATTTTCATCCGATTATAGTAAGCGAATCGGATGGTCACTCAGCCAAGTTGCCTGATGTCTGGCCACCTTTACTGCTGTTCATATACCAAATAGAGTTCTTGACTCACCCCTATATGGCAGAGAGGAAATATTCTCACAAACATGGGATTGCTGGAATATTTTTCTAGAATCAGATGAATATAAAATCACTGTGGCTAGCTAAGGTTCCCATTCTCCTAAAACACAACAGTTATCGCGTTCAGGGTACCTTTCCTTATTTACACAGCAGCATTTACTCTGAGCGGGGAGGGGGTCGCCTGAACAGACGCACAGTGCAGGATCTCGCCTTCCTATTCCTTCCTTTCTAGCTCTCCCCAGCCTCCCAAGCTGCATAGTCTGTCCCTCACTTCTCTTTCCTCAACTTTTCTTTCTTTACTGTGATTTTTCTCTGACATACCTTCCCGTTTATAATCGGAAGATCTCATTTTTGCTTGGTTTTGGCAGGCTGGTCACAGAGGTCTATGCCCCCTACACCTGCCCACTCCATACACATCCAGCTGCACCAGCCAGTCATGCCCTGCCAACCATAGAGTTCTATGTCCCCCCCTACACCTGCTGCCACTCCATACACATCCAGCTGCACCAGCCAGTCATGCTCTCCCAGTCACAAAAGTCTATGCCATGTTACACATGCCCTCTCCATACACATCCAGCTGCACCAGCCAGTCATGTGGTGCCAGCCACCGAAGCATATGCCACGTTACATCTGCCCACTCCATACACATCCAGCTAGTCATGTCCTCCAGCCACAGAAGTTGCTACCTAATGCTATCCCTTCCTACACCTAATCTTGCCTCCCCTGTGCAACTACCTAATACTTCCCTTTTCTACCCCCCTGTGAAGCTATCTAATGCTTCCCCTTCCTACACCTAATCCTGCCACCCCTGTGCAGCTACCTAATGCTTCCCCTTCCTACACCTAATCCTGCCACCCCTGTGCAGCTAATGCTTCCCCTTCCTACACCTAATCCTGCCACCCCTGTGCAGCTAATGCTTCCCCTCCCTACACCTAATCCTGCCACCCCTGTGCAGCTACCTAATGCTTCCCCTTCCTACACCTAATCCTGCCACCCCTGTGCAGCTACCTAATGGTTCCCCCCCCCTGTGCAGCTACGTAATGCTATCCCTTCCTACACCTAATCCTGCCACCCCTGTGCAGCTACCTAATGGTTCCCCATCCCTCCAGCCATGTGCAGCTAGCTAATGCTTCCCCTTCCTACACCTAATCCTGCCACCCCTGTGCAGCTACCTAATGGTTCCCCATCCCTCCAGCCATGTGCAGCTAGCTAATGCTTCCCCTTCCTACACCTAATCCTGCCACCCTTGTGTAGCTACCTAATAGTTCCCCTTCCTACACCTAATCCTGCCACCCCTGTGCAGCTACCTAATGGTTCCCCATCCCTCCACCCATGTGCAGCTAGCTAATGCTTCCCCTTCCTACACCTAATCCTGCCACCCCTCTGCAGCTACCTAATGCTTCCCCTTTATCACATCTTGCATTCCCTGTATACCCCCTATACATCTGTGCAGCCATTCTAATCACAGCTCTGCTAACACTGATCAGGGGAAGCTGCTGCCGCCAGACTTTTTTTCTTTAGGTGATAATTGCGTATTATTCCATGTCAGATAATGTTATAGTAGAATACTCCCCACACGCCACACTCCCCGCAGGTGTAACACATTAGAGCCGCTCTGATCTGTGCCGGTGTGGTGAAATTTTTTGCAACTTTATCAGATTTTGCAACCGGTTGCATTTATTTATACGTATAGCTATCAGAAAGTGCAACCTAACCATTGACTTTAACCTAACTGTATCAGAAAATGCAACCCAACCAAACCCTACTCTCACACAGAACCCTCCCCTCTTGCTCAACTAATAACCCCCCCTGGAGGGAACAATCCCCCCTCTTCCTCAACTAATACCCCCCCCCCCCCCTCTTGCTCAACTAATAACCCCCCCTGGAGGGAACAATCCCTCTTCTAGCCCAATGGGATCTGTGGTTGCAAAAAATTACAGGCGTGTTAACAGAGAGGAGCCACGCCTACACAGTCATACACTGTCCTCTATGGCAAGTTGCAAAATATGACGGGTAGCAAAATTTTTCACTACACCGGGCCCGCTGCGCACCGGCGGCAATTATGGTCGGAACGCTCTTGCACAATTCACGTAATGTAGTAACACGTAAATAAATTGCTGCCCACAATCCCCAGGACCCTACACATGTGAGTTCCTGTCAGGGCGGAAGCTCGGCGGGCGTGATCTTCCGCCCGGAGTTATGGCGGCTGCTCTCGCAAGCTGTGACTGGCTGACGCTGATCACGTGGAGCGCGCCCCTTATGTGAGCTGCAGCTTCCACTTGGGCATCATTCAACACTAGTGACCTTAGCCTGTAAGCACGGGCGCGCGCACACCCACCCTTTCTGGCCCCGCCCTCCTGCGCGTCATACCTCCAGCACTGCACATGCGCAGCTGCACAAAAACATCTATAGGAACATAGCGACACTTGCCTTGTATTAGGTAGGATAGCGAGAATGGAGCAGCGGAGCTTCTGGTGGCACATCCTCCGGCTGGTCTGTGTGCTGAGCTGCGTGCCGGGCATTGCAAGTGAGTGACGCTATATGCTCTGTACGCTGCTAGCAGTGCGGGGAGGGGCCTGACAGCTGGGGTCCCCCAGAGACAGGTAAGGGGGCGGGGAAGTGTCATCAAGCGGGGCGCGTCACTTTTACCATCAGGTAATTTAATTCACTAAAAAACACACATACTCAAGCAGTGAAGAATTTTAAATTTATCATCAGATTGTGACATACAGAAGTTTTTTTTTTTTTTTTTTAATTTCCATTCAGGTTTTTATAAAATGACTTTTTTCCCAACAAAGATATATAGTGATCCGCATAGCAAATGTGCACAATCTCTATTTCCACCGAGTGAGTTTACTACTGCGCTTTCCGCCTGGAGTTTAAAAAGTAATTATAGGACCACTATCGTAAAAATACAAAAGAACGTAAACACTTACAAATAAGAAGTACATTTTTTTTCCAGAGTAAAGTTAGCCATAAATGACTTTTCGCCTATGTTGCTGTCATTATTTAGTAGGTAGTAGAAATCTGACAGGTTTTTCGACTAACCCATCTCCTCATGGGGGATTCTCAGGGTTTTGTTTATTTTCTAAAGCACAGTGAACGGCAGCTGCTCTGCCCAACTGCCAAAAAGGTGTGCAAACAGGTAGAGTAGCAGTCTGCATCTTTATATAAATCCTTTTCAGGGATGGTCTCCTTAGAAATAATAAAGACTTGAGGAAAATCTTCATGAAGAGATGGACTAGTCCAAAATCTGTCGGTTATGTCAGATTTCTACTACTTACTGTAAGTGATAGGAGAAAAGTAATGTATGGCTTATTTTACTCTGCAAGAAACATACTTATTTGTATGCGTTTACATGCATTTTAAATTTTACAATTTTCGCGATAGTGGCCTTTTAAAGGCTGAAGCAGCAGCGCTTTGCAATTGGCCAAAAACCAAAGTGCACCGGAGGCAAAAGGGTACCGCAGTTACCATATTATCGCAGTGGCCTTGCAGTTGGAAAATCCCAGCAATCGTGTAAAATGGGCCCGGGTTCACACTACACGGATCCAAAACCGTTCCAGGTAAAAACTATTCCATCTAACTGATCCGTTTTTAAATTAGGCACCGGTTTTTCATCTGTGGGTTTCGCTCCATTAGTGATCTGTCAGTGTGAGGCATCAGACAGACTGATGTGAATGGATCCAATTGATTCAAATGGGATCCATTAAATTCTGTTCCGCTAAACATAATATTTTTTTAGGACAGTGTGAACTGGCAATTACTGTCTACTGCAGAAAGAGTTCTGTACAAACATGTTTCTAGCCCATGAAGCGGGATGACGCACGACAGTGGGAGGAGTCAGGAGGTTAACAATGCCCTCCTCTCAGACAAGATGATCCATCAGTCTAAATCCCCAACCAAGGCATTGTGGAGGGTCGGGCCTGAGAACCATTTAGCATGGGAGGTGTCGAGCATTGCTATGTTTGGGGGGGGGGGGGCTATGCTCTAGCATCGTGTCTATGCTGTCCTCAGTCTGGGTCCATGCCACAGCTGATTCTGTTTGTTGGTCACAGGCTGCCACAATGAATACTGGGAGATGTAGTGCATTGTGATTACATCTGTCTAGTAAGTTTGTGCTGTGCTATTGTAGACATGTGCTGAGGATAACAACCAAGAAAAGAATGCCCCCATACGGCAGAACTGGCAGAAACCCGTGATTACACCTATCTACTGTCTGCAACAGTCTGGCTAGAGGTGGTCTTCATAAAAGAATTGTGACCAAACAACTATAGATCCAGCATGGCAATAAGGCCAAACAACTGACTTATGCATGAAAACGTAGGAACTGGTGTGTATTTTCCTGTAGCAGAAAGCCATCACCTCACCTGTGGCACCCAGGTAATGGTGCTCTTCATGTAAGAACTACAGACAAAATAACTCAACTATGCAAGATAAGAACCGCAATGCACAAAAATGCCAGCAGGTGGCCTGGACTGATGAATTGTAACTAGAAATGTGTGACTTCAGCACAAGGCGGTGTGTTCACCACAGGCTGGAGGGCTGTACGACATGTGTCTGCAGGAAGCACAGTGGTGGTTCCATGCAAGATTGGGGCTGCATGTCTGCAAATGGAGTTGTGGATTATCAGTGTCCTCAATGCTGAGAAACAGAAGCAGATATACAGTATGTGATAAATACCATTCACGTTCACAGTGGGACTTTGTGGTGTTCCGTGTAACAGGAACGCAGCGAGAGGAAAAAGTCGTACCGCATGTTGCAGCTGCGCTGCGTCGCATACAGTCAATAAAAACTATGCTTCTCCGTACCTGTTAAAAGCGCATTGTGCATGAAGTGCCTTACTATAAACCCTGTTGTACCGCAGTGCACCAGCCGCAGAGTAATCATCACTATAGATGCTGCATTGCCATGTGGCTAGCCATATTACACACCGCAGTGCATCACCAAACAAAGCCATGGCTGACTCTTCAATCTATCTGCAGCCCCACAACAGGCTATAACACAGGTACAGGAACATACACAACCTTAAAGGGGACCTGAATCCAGAACTCCTCTCTGCTCTAAAAAATACACAACAGCATAATATCCTTTACAGAAGAAAATTTGTTACAGCTGATACAAACCCTAAAATCTGCAGTGTGTACTTCCTGATTCATGGAAGCAGACTTAAGGGGCCCATACACTCAGCAGATTTTTGATCGATCGACAGATCGATCACAAATAGATTAACCAATCAATAGATTTGCGGCCAATTTCAATCGATAGGACGTTGGAAAAATTTGGCTCATCTCTGGAGATGCCTTATCAATTTGCATTTGACCTAATGGAAATCTGATGGCAACAAAATGCCATCAGATCAATTTCAATAGATTTCATACTGAAATCTATTGGAAATCTGTTCCTAGTAAAAAATGTTCCTAAACACTTTAGATAGATCAAAAAAAATCTACTACTGATCTATCTGCTGCTAATCTAACAAGTGTATGGCCACCTATAGGGTTAACACCTTGTGCTTTCAAATGAGTTTATTTGCCGTGACAGTCATGTGACACAGGGAAGAGATCAAATTACAACTAAAGGTGCGTACACACGCACTACGACTGCCAACGACGGGTCCGTCAGACCCTCCCGCTGGGCAGACTTTCAGGTGACAGTAGCGCGTGTGTACGCACTGTCGGCAGACTGATAAGGCTGTTTCTGAACGATCCACTCAGAAACAGCCTTATCAGTCCGCCGACAGTGCGTACACACGCACTACTGTCACCTGAAAGTCCGCCCAGCGGGAGGGTCTGACGGACCCGTCGTTGGCAGCCGTAGTGCGTGTATACGCACCTTAAGATTAGACACAGATGAGGGGGAATTAACCACTTAAGGACTGCAGTCTTAAAACCCCTTAAAGGAGTTATCAGGGCATAAAGAGTAAAGTGAGTGGTACTTACCGGGGGCTTCCACCAGCCCAAAGCTCCCAGGACCTCCCTCGCCGCAGCTCTGGCTTCAGCCGTTCGCCAGAGCTCCGACCTGGTCCCCGGCGATGACGTCAGAGCGACCTGTACTGCGCCTGCGCGATCGGCGCTGTCAATCATCGCCACGTGGACCGGAGCGGATTGCGCAGGTGGTAGTAGTTCTGCGCCTGCGCACTCCGCTCCGACCCACATGGCGGTGATTGGCAGCACCGATGGCGCACTACAGAGTGATCTCCAGGTCGCTTTGACGTCATCGCCGGGGACCGGGTCGGAGCTCCAGCGAACGGCTGAAGCCAGAGCTGCGGCGAGGGAGGTCCTGGGAGCTTGAAGCTGGAGGAAGCCCCCGGTAAGTACCACTTATTTTACTCTTTATGCCCTGATAACTCCTTTAAGGACCAGACACTTTTTTTTTTCCATTCAGACCACTGCAGCTTTAACGGTTTATTGCTCGGCCATACAACCTACCACCTAAATGAATTTTACCTCCTTTTCTTGTCACTAATACAGCTTTCTTTTGGTGTGATTTTTAGTTTTTATTATATTCATCAAAAAGACATGAATTGTCAAAAAAATTTTTAACTCTGTGCTGACATTTTTCAAATAGTAACATTTCTATATAAATTTGTCCAAATTTATTGTGCTACATGTCTGATAAGAAGAAGAAAAAAAAAATCCAATAAGTGTATATTTATTGGTTTGGGTAAAAGTTAGAGCGTTTACAAACTATAGTGCCAAAAGTGAATTTTCCCATTTTCCAGCATCTATGACTTTTCTGAGCACCTGTCAGGTTTCATGAGGTGCTAAAATTCCAGGATAGTATAAATACCCCCCAAATGACCCCATTTGGAAAGAAGATATCCCAAAGTATTCACTAATGCTGCATACACACTTGAGATAAAAGTCTTTGGAAAAGGCAAGACCACAGACCAATTTTACCCCATTCCATGTAGTATGAGAGCCATACTCTACAGGGCTGTGGAGTCGGTCCAAAAATCCACCGACTCCGACTACTCAGTTTAGGATTCCACCGACTCAGACTCCTCGACTCAGACTCCTCTAATTTGCATATTACAATTTTCTTGATTAAAAGTATGTAACATGAAATTCGTCTCTTAACTGCCAACGCTTAGGAATGTTACAAGACAACTGAAGTGAGAAGGATATGTAAACTACTATATTTATTCCCTTTAGTCATAGACTAAAACTAGTCCTTGGTAAGAGTACTTGTAAAAGGTACAAACCGGAACAAAGAACATCTATCAGGCCCTAGGCAATGTAACTGTGGGGACATGTAAGAATGATGTGCAGGTACTCTGCAGGGGAATGAGGAGATTGTAAACAGACAACACCTCTGTGTTCAATGTGCACAACATTCTCAGTGGATTCCCTGCAGCTCTGTGGGGAGTGTATATGTAGAGTATAGTACTACTGTGTAACAAAGTAAACCTGAGACAGATGAAATTAAAGTTTTATACATACCTGGGGCTTCCTCCAGCCGCCTTCAGGATAATCAGTCCCTCGTTGTCCTCCTCCACCACCTGAATCTTCTGCTATGAGTCCAGGTACTTGAGCCAGTCGAGCGTAGTGCGCATGCACACACTCCGCCCCCGGGAGCATACTACACCTGTGTAGCACTATTGCGCAGGTGCAGAATGCTCCTGGCTGTGGAAGCGGCATGCGGCCGGACAGCGCTGACTGGCTGAATTACCGGGACTCATAGCAGAAGATCCAGGTGGTGGAGGTGGACAGCGAGGGACTGATTAGCCTGAAGGGGGCTGGAGGAAGTCCCAGGTATGTATAAAACGTCTTTTCATTCTTCTCAGGTACCATTTAATTTGTAGTCACCAAACCAAATTTTAACAACATATCAAATTATTTGATTTCATCAGCAAAGGGAGTGCATACATTTGCATAAATCAGCATCAATGCAGAATTCTTTCCATCTCATTGACCATCTCTATTAGTGACACAGCTACACATCAGGCTTTATTCTTACAGCATAGATGTTATTTCGTGTATATATAAAAGAGATTCCTGTGTACACATCATATATACAGTCACAATCAGATATGTATATCTGACTTTAAAAATACGGGGACTGCTTTATTGAAGCAGCACAACTAACTAATTTTGATTGGTTTATTTCATTTTTGTGGACTAAGCACAGCTATTACTGTATATATACACATTTTTAATGACTTATCTGAGAAATAGAACATTTTATCATTTTCTATTTTAATTACAGTTACAAATTCATTAGGAGTTGGAGTCGGTGCATTTTTTCATGACTCAGACTCCAGGCACCCAAAATTGCCTGACTCCACGACTCAGACTCCACAGCCCTGATACTCTACACCAGTGATGGCTAACCTTTCAGAGGCCGAGTGCCCAAACTGCGACCTAACACCGACTTATTTATCTCCGAGTGCCAATGGGGGGTGGGGCTGCGCCGAAAAATGGGCGTGGCCATGATATTGTATGGGCGGAGCTAACGTAATGATGTAACAGCGAGGCATAAGAAAGCAGTGTTTCCGCCATGATGTGGTGAAACGAGGATTCGCATCATGGGTGTGCAGAAACTGTATGATACTATTTATACCCGCCATAACCCCAAAGCAGCAAATATAGCCAACTATGACCATTAAGGGCTCATTCACACTATGTGCTGCGCTGTCAGTTGTGCGTTCCCATGCGTTACGTTGTAACACATCTAGGAACATTTTAACGCACATCGCATACGTTTCCCCGATGGGTACAGCTGCCGACGTCCACGCTTTAGCGCACCACAACGTGCATTCCGTGCGATCCCTGTGCGTTGGCAGCGCATGCATGAAATCGCATTCATGCATATGTTCTGTAGTGTGAATGAGCCCTTAAAGTGAACCGAGCACCTTTTTTTCACTCAGGACATTTCTATAGCACATGAAAAATGTATGCCGACTATCTGTTTCATTATTAAAATAAACTTTAATTTTACCTTGTATTTTACATTCAAAGTTGTTAAATTGGCCTGTTTGAGCAGGCCTGCCGACCGCTTTGAAAACACACTCCTAATTATTCACCCCCTTTGCTGATGAAAGGCTTTGTTTATCTCTTGGTAATTAGCGCAATAAAACAATTAGAGGTTCCTGAACTATCTGCGGATGGGGACGGTCGGCAGGCCTGCTCAAACAGGCCAATTTAACAACTTTGAATGTAAAATACAAGGTAAAATTAAAGTTTATTTTAATAATGAAACAGATAGTCGGCATACATTTTTCATGTGCTATAGAAATGTCCTGAGTGAAAAAAAGGTGCTCGGTTCACTTTAATAATAAATGCAGCAACAGTTACCCCAGACACCAGAAAATAAACGCAATGTGTGCAACATTTCAGCAGAAAATCTTGCAATGTGGGCCACATTTCACCAGAAAATAGACGCAGAGGTCTACATTTCACCAGAAAATAAACGCAGTGGGCCACATTTCACCAGAAAACAAACGCAGCGGGCCACACTGTTCGTTATCGGACGGCACAGTCCCCTCCTGTTTTAAGCGGTCCGCAATTGTACCAGTCCCCAAAAAACCCGGCAGCACTGAGCACAACAACTTCCGACCAGTGGCCCTAACTTCCAACATTATGAAGCTCCTTGAGTGGCTGGTCCTTGCCCACCTGAAGAGGTACACGGACGCCCACCTCGACCAGCTCCAATTTGCTTATAGGGCAAACAGATCCGTGGAGGACGCCATCAATGCCAGCCTGGCATACATCACCGAGCACCTGGACAACCCTGCCTCCTACGCTAGGATTCTGTTCCTGGATTTTAGCTCAGCGTTCAACACGATCTGCCCGGACATCCTGCACACCAATCTGACGCAGCTCGGAGTAGATCCCACCCTCCGAACATAGATCAAGGACTTCCTGACAAACAGAACGCAACAGGTGAAGCTCGGCAACTGCTACTCCAGCGTTAGAACCACCAATACAGGGGCTCCACAAGGCTGTGTACTGTCACCACTATTGTTCTCCCTCTATACCAACAATTGCACCTCATCCGCCGACTCTGTGAAGGATCAAATTTGCAGACGACACCACTATCATCGGCCTAATTGGCAGCAACGGAGAACATGAATACCGCAGCGAAGTCGAGAGAATCTGCAACTGGTGCAGAGACAATAACCTAGTACTAAATGCCGCAAAGACAGTTGAACTGGTCGTAGACTTCAGGAGGAACCCTCCTCCCCTCCCACCTGTCCTCATCGGGGGTACCGAAGTCTCTAGGGTGACATCAGTGCGGTTCCTCGGCACGACTCTCACCAGCAACCTGAAGTGGGGGCAGAACACCACCAAAGTTCAGAAGAAATCTCAGCAGAGGTTGTTCTTCCTGCGCCAACTGAAGAGATTCGGCATGCCCCGGAAACTGCTAACAAGCTTCTATACTGCCACTATAGAATCCATCCTCTGCTCCTCAGTCATTGTCTGGTACGGGGGGGCAACGGCCAGCGACAAGCACAAACTGCAGAGAGTCATAACTGACGCAGAGAAGATCATTGGGTCTCCTCTTCCACCTCTTGATTTCCTCCACTCCGCTAGGATGAGGAAGAGGGCCACTGTGATCTCCCGTGACCCCTCCCACCCAGGCAGTCGCTACTTCAAGCTCCTCCCATTGGGCCGCCGCTACAGGACTATACCATGCAAAACCACCAGGCGGAAGAACACCTTCTTCCCCCAAGCGGTTCGGCTGCTGAACTCCAACCACCCCCTGTCAGGCTCGCCTACTGGCATGCCCTAGCGGGGTCTCTCAGTCAGCTCCTGCCGCTGCTCGCCCTCGTTCTCAACTGCCCAGGGTCTGTATGAGGGCCATCATCATCATCATCATTACTACTACTATTATTAGTATTTTATTGGACTGCTCCTGCCCGGCGGGTAGAAAACACTAACTGATGACCCGGGACTGTTACTAGTAAGGGTCAGACCTATACCATTAATGCAATTAACGTAGTTCTAAATTGTTTATGCTGTGCGTCTTGTCTTCTTGTACTATGTCTATGCCATGTGTACCACAAATAATTCCGAATATAGCTCTGCTGTATTTGGCGAAATAAAAATGATTCTGATTTCACCAGAAAACAAACGCAGCGGGCCGCATTTCACCAGAAAACAAACGCAGCGGGCCGCATTTCACCAGAAAACAAACGCAGCGGGCCGCATTTCACCAGAAAACAAACGCAGCGGGCCGCATTTCACCAGAAAACAAACGCAGCGGGCCGCATTTTAAAAGTAAATAAACACAATGTGGGAAACAGCATTTAGCAGAAAGTAAAACAGTGGCCGCATTTCACCTGCAAAAAAAGTAATGTACTCACCTGACAGAAGTCTTCTATCTCGGCTGGGCTCTGGCGCGCATCTCATTCTCCCCCGGACGTTCCTCCTGCAGTCTCCCGTGCTGCCGCTGACAGGCAGAGTGCAGGGCTACGGCAAGATGGCCGCCGAAGCCCTGTACTGGAGACTATTTGTCTCCAGTACAGGGCTTCGGCGGCCATCTTGCCGTAGCCCTGGTCTGCCTCCCGGGAAAATGCGAGGCTGCGGGCTATGAACTGGCGCGGCGGCGTCTAGTAGACGCTGCGGCCAGTTCATAAGCAGCGGTGGCGTGCCAGCAGATTAGGCTACGTGTGCCGGGCCCGGCACTCGTGCCATAGGTTCGCCACCGCTGCTCTACACAGTCTATTCTATGGAGCTGAACTCCCCATCAGATAGAAATCTTTGCAAGATGCTGCACACACAGATGCTGTACACATTCAAAAGATTATCTGCAAAAGATCTCTTCCCGAAAAAGATCCATTCCTGCAAAATGCATTCATACTCTATGAGATCTGCAGATCATCATACACACCTTGTTTAACAGGCAATCATCTGCAGATCAGATCCACCAGGATGGATTTTCAGATCTGCAGATGATTGCCAGATATGCAGATGAAGTCTGTTAAAGTGGACCCAAACCAAACATTTTTTTAATTCAAAATATTTAGTTGCACCACTCTGACACATACAAAGATTAATAAACACTTCTTCAAGCCTATGAACATTTCAGTGCATGCTTTTCACCCTTCTCTTTTCATAACTCAAGTTATACAGGTGGCAGCCATTAGGCCTCGTTCACATCACAAACGCGGATGGCTATGCGTGCGGAACGCATGCGGACCGCAACGCGTACGAACGCACGCCATCCGCGTTTGTGTGCGTTGCGTGGCTGATCCCATCACTGAAAAGTGAATGGGACAGCCACGCGTTTTTACAAAAAAATGCATGCAGCATGCGTTCCCGGACCGCACAGGTCCGGAACGCATGCAGTGTGAACATCAGACATTGCACTCTATGCAATGTCTGATGTCGTGCGTGTCGGCCACCTGCACGAGTTTCCAAAACGCGGCTGGAAACGCGTGCAGTGTGAACGGGGCCTTAAGGTGGGTACACACGTCAGATAAAAGTCTTTTGGTCTGTGATCTTTCATTTTCCATTTTACCCCCTTTCATGTAGTATGAGAACCATACGCTACACAGTCTATTCTATGGAGCTGAACTCCATCAGATAAAAGCTTTGCAAGATGCTGCACACAAAGATGCTGTACACATGCAACAGATCAGTATCTGCAAAAGATCTGTTCCTGCAAAAGATCCATTCCTGCAAAACGCATTCATAGTCTGATATCTGCAGACCTCATACACACCTTGTTTAACGGACAATTACCTGTAGATCAGATCCATCAGGTTGGATCTTCAGATAATTGGCTGATCTGCAGATGAATGTCCATTAAACATGGTGTGTATGGGATCTGCAGATATCAGACTATGAATGCATTTTGCAGGAATGGATCTTTTGCAGGAACAGATCTTTTGCAGATACTGATCTGTTGAATGTGTACAGCATCTTTGTGTGCTGCATCTTGCAAAGATTTTTATCTGATGGGGAGTTCAGCTCCATAGAATAGACTGTGTAGGTGTGGCTCTCATACTACATGGAAGGGGGTAAAATTGGTCTGTGATCTTTCCTTTTCCAAAGACTTTTATCTGACGTGTGTACGCACCTTTGGCAATTCCTCCTTTGCTGGACACCACCTACTCCACCAGTTTGCTGGAAATATCCCGGCAATATGAAAGAAAGGGAGGGGTTCCTCCAATAAATGTAAAATATTTTATATTTGTCATCATGCAGCTGAAAAAAAGCTGCTATTTATTATTTAGAAAAAAGATTTTATTTCTGAAATCTTGTATTTTAAATTTGGGTCCACTTTAAACAAAGGTGTGTATGATGATCTGCAGATCTCAGACTATGAATGCAATTTTGCAGGAATGGATCTTTTGCAGGAACAGATCTTTTGCAGATACTGATCTTTTGTGTCTGTACAGCATCTTTGTGTGCTGCATCTTGCAAAGATTTCTGTCTGATGGGGAGTTCAGCTCCATAGAATAGACTGTGTAGGTGTGGCTCTCATACTACATGGAAGGGGGTAAGATTTCTGTCTGATGGGGAGTGCAGCTCCATAGAATAGACTGTGTAGAGTATGGCTCTCATACTACATGGAAGGGGGTAAAATTGGTCTGATCTTGCCTTTTCCAAAGACTTTTATCTCAAGTGAGCTCATAGAAGATTTTATTTTGTCACAAGTAGCGGAAAATGACACTTTGTGACAAAAAAAAAAGTTTCCATTTCTGCTAACTTTTGTGACAGAAAAAAAAAATGAAATCTGCCACAGACTCACCATGCCTCTCTGAATACTTTGGGGTGTCTACTTTCCAAAATGGGGTCATTTGTGGGGTGTGTTTACTGTCCTGGCATTTTGGGGGGTGCTAAATTTGTAAGCACCCCTGTAAAGCCTAAAGGTGCTCATAAGACTTTGGGCCCCTTAGCGCACCTAGGCTGCAAAAAAGTGTCACACGTGATATCGCCGTACTCACATACCCATGCTGGGTGGGAGAAATATCTCTGTAAATTATTTTTTTTTTTACACACACACACACACACACACACACACACACACACACACACACACACACACACACACACACACACACACACACACACACACACACACACACACACACACACACCTCCCACCCAGCATGGGTATGTGTAAAAATACACCCCAAAACACATACTACTTCTCCTGAGTACGGCGATACCACATGTGACACTTTTTTGCAGCCTAGGTGCGCTAAGGGGCCCAACGTCCTATGAGTACCTTTAGGATTTCACATGCCATTTTGAGACATTTGGTTTCTAGACTACTACTCACTGTTTAGGGCCCCTAAAATGCCAGGGCAGTATAGGAACCCGACAAATGACCTCATTTTTAGAAAGAAGACACCCCAAGGTATTCCGTTAGGAGTATGGCGAGTTCATACAAGATTTTATTTTGTCACAAGTTAGCGGAAATTGATTTTTTTTTTTTCACAAAGTGTCATTTTCCACTAACTTGTGACAAAAAATAAAATCTATGAACTTATCATACACCTAACGGAATACCTTGGGGTGTTCTTTCTAACATGGGGTCACTTGTGGGGTTCCTATACTGCCCTGGCATTTTAGGGGCCCCAAACCGTGAGGAGTAGTCTGGAAACCAAATGCCTCAAAATGCCTGTTCAGGGGTATAAGCATCTGCAAATTTTGATGACAGGTGGTCTATGAGGGGCCAAATTTTGTGGAACCGGTCATAAGCAGGGTGGCCTCTTAGATGACAGGTTGTATTGGCACTGAAGTGCAGGAAGCGCAGGATGTTCTCAAATTGTGACCTGGACATGGCAGCAGAGAACATGGGCATGTGATGTATTGGGTGCGTAGACCAATAAGACCACAATACATTCTTTTTGACTAGACCCATGTTAAGGAGAAGTCCCCAAAAAATGTTATGTTCGGAAACTTGGAGTGGTTTCCACCGAAAAGGCTGAGCATGGTAGCTTCTTGGATTGGCGGTTGCGTATTGTATGGCAAAACTGTTGGTCTCAGCCACAATTAGGGGGGGGGGGGGGGGGGAGGGTCTGAGGGTGTGTTTGGTGCCCACAAGGGGCAGATGAGGGTCTGTTCTGATGGGTATGATGGGTAGCAGTGACAGGGGGTGATTGATGGGTGATTAGAAGGGAGAACAGATGTAAACAATGCACATGGGAGGCAATCTGAGGCCGGGTCTGAGGGTGTGGGCGGGTGATCAGGTGCCCGCAAGGGGCAGGTTAGGGTCTGATCTGATGGGTAGCAGTGACAGGTGGTGACGGGGTGATTGATAGGCGATCATGGTGTGATTAGAGGGGAGAATAGATGCAAGCAATGCACTGGCGAGGTGATCCGGGGGGGGTGTCTGAGGGTGCAGATGAGGGTCTGATCGGATGGGTAGCAGTGACAGGTGGTGATGGGGTGATTGATAGATCAGGGTGTGATTAGTGGGGAGAATAGCAGGGCTGTGGAGTCTGAGTCGGGGCAAATTTGGGCACCCGGAGTTGGTGTCGTTTTCATAAGCTGAGGAGTCGGATTCTGATGGTTTTTGTACAAAATCCACAGCCCTGTTAAGCATTAGACTAATGATCCGGAGTCGTTTTAGGAACCCGGAGTCTGAGTTGGAGTCGAAGTTGTAGCTTCATAAACTGAGGAGTCTGAGTTGGAAGATTTCTGTACCGCCTCCACAGCCCTGGAGAATAGATGCAAGCAATGCACTGGCGAGGTGATTGGGGGAGGGGGGGGGGGGGGGGTCTGAGGGCAATCTGAGTGTGTGGGCAGGTAATTTGGTGCATGCAAGGGGCAGATTAGGGTCTGATCTGATGGGTAGCTGTGACGGGGTGATTGACAGGTGATCAGTGGGTGATTACAGGGGAGAATAGATGTATACAGTATGCTGGGGGGGTGATCAGGAGCCCCCAGGGGGCCGTTTAGGACCTGATCTAAAATATAGCGTTGACAGTGACAGGGGGTGATTAGGAGGGGGATGATTGGGTGAAAACTGGTCTGAGGGGGTGATCGGGGGGGGGGGGGGTCTGAGGGGTGCTGTGGGCGATCAGGGGGCAGGATCAGTGTGCTATTGTGCTTACATACGCAGCTGCAACTTGCCCTGGTGGTCCCTCGATCACTAGGACCACCAGGGCAGGAGGCGGCCTGTATAATACACTTTGTATACATTACAAAGTGTATTATACACTTTCAATGCGGCGATCAAGGGGTTAACAACCCGCCGGTGCTTCTGAACAGCCGCCGGGTTGATGCCGCGGGTGGGTGGAGCTTAATGCCGGCAGATGCGCGCGATCCCTGGCTAATTAGTCCCCCAGGTGCCGCCGCCAATTGGCGTTACGCGGTCCTGGGGGTGCCACTTTGCCGTTGCCAATTGGCTGTGGGCGGTCGGCAAGTGGTTAAACAGGCTAAACTCTGGAAATACATACAGGGTGCATATCTTTCTATTTTTCTTTTGTCCTGTGCAAGAGTTCAGGTCCATTGTAACCTTGGCTATGACATGTGGTGCAGTGCGATCATTCAAAATCTGAGAGGGGGGGGGGGGGGGAGGGGTTTGGCGGCTAACTGTCCTGCTGATTGTTTGGTTTGTTTTCTTAATATTCCTGAAAGGATCTAGGCTTCATTTTTAAGAGTATTCAGGATAATGTACTCTTTCCATCCATACTATGGTTATTCGTATTTATCTATTATACAGATGTGATGTGTCACGGAGATCTGAGTGTTTGGTGTGAAGTGTCACGACTTCAAGAAGGTTGGGAAATTTGGTGTAGACTATCAGCCGCTCTGCATTCACCCCATATTACTCTTTGTGACTCTGAACTAGCAGCTGCCTGCTAAAGCACTTTACACAATGCACATTGCTATACAGGTAGTCTCCGGTTAACGAACGAGATAGGGACTGTAGGTTTGTTCTTAAAGTGAACCTCCGAACTAAAAATCGACTCAGCAGCACTGAAAAGGTTTTGTGTTTCTTTAACAGTTTCACAGCATCAGAACTTTGTTTCTCTAATACAAGTCTCACTTTTAGCTGCACAGAAGAAAACTGCCCGGGCTTTTTTTCTCCTGATGCTGTACAAAGCATGATGGGATTTCTGATGTTTTTCTAGTTCTGCTGTTTTGGTGCAATTTTTTTTTTTTTTTTTTTTACATTTCGAATTTGACATTTGAAGCCTAGCGTGTGCAACTGGGAGGGGTTATCAGGACACAGGACAGTTGGAACTGTGTCTCCTGCTTTTTGTCACCTCCTTTCAACCAAAAAGATGGCAGCCCCCATGAATCACAAACATTTGCCTGTTCTTTTAAAACCGGGTGGGTAAAAAATTATATTACCTATCTATTCTAATTAACATAACTAATGTAACTTAATGGCAGTATGTTTGTTTAGGCTGAAGTTCCCCTTTAAACTGAATCTGTTCTTAAGTCAGAACATTGTGCCATCTCTGTTCCCTGAGCCTCCTCCGTCCCTCCGTTCCAGCGTTGGATCCCCAGAAACCATACTTGCCTGCTCCAGCCAGGGCTGTGGAGTCGGGGCAATTTTGGGCACCCGGAGTTAGTCAGAGTCACATGATTTTTGTACAAAATCCACAGCCCTGTTAAGTATTAGACTAAGGAGTCGGAGTCTGAGCAATTTTTGGGTAGTCGGAGTTGGAGTCGTGGTTTCAGAAACTGAGTCAGACTTGGAGTCGGAATATTTTTGTACCGACTCCACAGCCCTGGCTCCAGCCCAGCCGTGGCCTTTCAAGCGGCTCAGGCGGAAATAGCCGAGCCTGATTGGGTCAACTTTACTGCGCAGACACAAATCTCCTGCACAGTAGAGTAGGACCCGATTGTACTCAGCTATTTCCACCTGAGCCGTGGCTGGGCTGGAGCAGGCAAGTATGGTTTCTGGGGAGCCAGCGCTGGAACAGAGGGACGGAGCTAGATTTGCTTCTGGCAGCAGCTTGATGGCCCATTGAGTTGCATTGGATCGAATGGTCCAATAATGCACTTAGATGTGTGCTAATCTGTTACTAGTGTGTGGCACACATCAGATTCCTGTCAGATTTGACTTGACAGGCATCTGACAGAAATCTATCAAATCTGCTGCAAATCTATAACTGTATGGGTACCCATAGTCTTTTCTGGATGTGTGTGATCCCGAGGAGCCCCTGCATTTTACAGAACGCGTGGTCTTTAAAAGTAGGTGTGGCTGTTTATTTCACTGCCCCCCCCCCCCCCCCCCCCACTATACTGTCTCCTTATCCTAGTGCTTTTTATTAGTTCTTATAAGTCTGACCTCCGATTTAATGCTTCTTTTTACAGTCCCCCTATTATATAATGTGCTCTATTATACTTCCCCCATGATGGGGGGGGGGGGGGGGGGGGGATTCCAATGAACCCCTGCAGAGTCCTCAAGGAACCCTGGTTGAGAAAGTGTGCTCTAGACCATGGTGTGGATTTGTGTAATGATTGGTTCACGACTACAATACATCAAATGCTCAAGGATAGGTATCCGCCAAAAAACAACAAGAAAAAGCTTACCAGCTCCTAACAACCCACATTATAAGGTTGTGAAATGGCTCAGGTCAAAGATCACGACGTCTGATGTTCCTTGGACGTTAAGGTCCAGTTGACATCCGTATGGAGCTAAAGTTTCAGGAGTTAACATAAAAAAAACTAATTTTTCTCCCCTGATGACGCAAGATTGCGAAACCGGTCGGGAAGGTAACAGGCGGCACCATTGTCTATTGCCCTACGATTGACCATTACATGCGCAGTAATCTTCCGGGGTTCCCAGTTTATGGGCACCGTATGAGAGTTATTGTTTTTGTACCTACTTATTATACTAATAACTTATACTACTTATACATAATTTTCAGTGTTCTCCCCAGGGCTAATTAAGTGGGCGGGCCGCCCGGCTGATTTGAAACCCCGCCCGCCTGTTTTAAAACCCCTCCGGCGCCAAGTATTTACCCTCTGCTGAGCACCGATCCTCGAGAAAATGGCGGCCGCGCAGCCTCGAGCCAGGGACACTTTTGACGAAGTTTCCTCACAGTGGAGTAAGCTTCTCTCCCAGCGATGAACTGGGCGGGATGAATCGGCGTCCTCCACCAATCAACGCGCATCCGCCCTGCCCAGCGGCCAATAGGAGACTGCCTTGCTGGGGACCCGCCCCTATGTGGTTGGCACGCACGCCGCTGGCAGAGACGGATGGTGGGACGCACACCGCTGGCTGGCAGAGACGGATGGTGGGATATCACCCGGGAGAATCAGCAGGGATGAGTGCCGCAGCCTGCGCCCTGTCTGACAGCAAGGAGCGAGTGCTGCAGCTGGGGGACACGCTCAGGAAGCAGCCGAGGATAGGATTCTCACACCACACGATGTAAGGAGCAACCTGCTGCCATGCCACCCACCCACCCTACGGACCTAATTACCCACCCACCCTACGGACCTACCATCCACCAGCCTTACCTACTTTGCCACCCACCCCACTAGCCACCAGTCTGACCTACTTACCCACCCACCCCACTAGCCTGACCTACTTACCCACCCACCCCACTAGCCACCAACCTGACCTACTTACCCACCCACCCCACTAGCCAACAACCTGACCTACTTACCCACCCACCCCACTAGCCACCAACCTGACCTACTTACCCACCCACCCCACTAGCCAACAACCTGACCTACTTACCCACCCACCCCACTAGCCACCAGCCTGACCTACTTTGCCTCCCATCCACCTCACTAGCCACCAGACAGACGTACTTACCCACCCACCTACCCCACTAGCCAGACGTACTTACCCACCCACATACCCCACTAGCCACCGGCCTGACCTACCTGCCTACCCATACCACTAGCCAGCCGCCTGACCTATCTAACACACTAATCCACCTCACTAGCTACAAGCCTGACCTACCTGCCCACCCAACCAGCCTGACCTTTTTGAATTTCTGAGTAATGGTTTCCGCATTGGACATCTGGTGTAATGGAAATGCTGCCTTATATGTTGTTTTTGTGGGGGGGAAACAATGTTTAATTTTTAAAACCTTTATGGACAATTTGCCTAACTGTATTTTGGGGGAAAAGCGCCCTTTTGAGTTACTGTTACAATACAGTTGGCTACGCAAATGTCATTGCCACACCCATTTTCCAGCAAGTCGTGGCCACGCCCATTTTACACCACCCGGCTACTTTTTCATGCCACCCGGCTGGAAAAAAATTCTGGGGAGAACACTGAATTTTTATCTAAATAAACTGGTTACGCTTAGATATTGCTGGTTTTTTTTTATGTTAACTCCTGAAACTTTACCTCCATACGGATGTCCACTGGACCTTAACGTCCAGGGAACATCAGACGTCGTGATCTGTGACCTGAGCCATTTTACAACCTTATAATGTGGGTTGTTGGGAGCTGGTAAGCCTTTTCTTGTTTTGATTTTTGGCGGATGTGGTGAAGAATTTACCATTTCCTACATACGACTTTATAAACCTGCGCTGACTTTTGATGCATGCTTGACCTCTGAACTTTTGGACATTGTTCTTCTCGGCGGCGGTTTCCACTGTTCCTTGGCGATGATATTTGCTATTATATGATTGTTTCATGGCTTATTTTTGTTATGAAAGGGGAGTTACATCCTTCAAAGCACAATTGACCCGATACAATGCTACCTAGGATAAGCACAGCGGTATCATGCTGGACCCCCAAACCTCTGTGTATAGTCTGTTCCTCTCCTCCCCATTCTGTTATCACTCCTTGATCAATGAGATGCAAATCATTCCAAATTGATACATGATTATGCAAATTCTGGATGCAAATCTGTGCAGCTTGAAAATGGATCAATTTAAACCTTGTGGTCCATTTTCCAGCTGCATAAATTTTAATACAAAATGTGTTTAACCATTTAATGGCAATGTATCGTATTAAAACGTCATGCTTTTCCCTGTTAATGGCAACATGACGTTTTAATACGTCGCGCGTTCCCGCCGCCGCTCCGCTCGTGTGTGCGCCGCTACCGCCGCCATTACCGTCGGGATCCCGTGCTGAGTGATTGGGGAGGAGGACCGAGCGGTCCTCTACCCAATCGCAGTGCCTGGAGTGAATGGACGTGACCGCGAACAGCGGCCACCTCCATTCATAAAAACAGGAAATGTTACAGTTTAAGAGTAAAAAAAAAAAAAAGTGATCACTTCCTATACGGGAGAGTGTTCACTAGCGCCATCTTGTGGCCAAAAAGTATATTACACAGCTATATACACAAGTACATACACACTATTGCTAAAAATAAAATAACACTTCCAACCCCCCCCCCCCCCCCCCCCCCCAAAAAAAAACACCTGTAAATAAAAATCAGCTGAAAATAAATAAATAGTTGCCTTAGGGACTCTAATCTATATTTTATGGGGGAAAATTAATTTTAATTATGTAGGGGCTGGTAATTATGGCCAGAACAAAAAAAAAAAACAGAAAAATAACACCTATATTTCAAAATAATATATTGTCGCCATACATTGTGATAGGGACATAATTTAAACGGTTTAATAATCGGGACAACTAGGCAAATAAACGGTGTTTGTTTTAACCACACGTGAATGTTTCATTTTAAAACTATAATGGCTGAAAACTGAGAAATAATAATTTTTCATTTTTTTTTGTTTTTTTCCCATTAAAACACATTTAGGATAAAAAAAAATCTTAGCAAAATGTACTACCCACAGAAAGCCTAATTGGTGGCGAAAAAAACGAGGTATAGATCATTTTCTTGTGATAAGTAGTAATAAAGTTATTAGGGAATAAAAGGGAGGAGCACTGACAAGTGAATATTGCTCTGGTCCGTTAAGAGTAAAAACCCTTGGGGGTGAACTGGTTAATCCTGCATCAACTCAGAATTATTTGCATCACATTGACCATCCCTACTCCTCATAAAATCTGACTTCTGCCTAAAGTCAAATTCTCTGACAGGAAGAGGCGGGCTCGCTGCAATGTTACCTCCTCTTACCTGCCTTTACACAGAAGTTATATTTTAAGGAGAGAGGCCTGGTGCACACCAAAAACCGCTAGCAGATCCGCAAAATGCTAGCAGATTTTGAAACTCTTTTTCTGTAGCGTTTCAGCTAGCATTTTGCGGTTTTGTGAAGCGTTTTTGATGTAGTAGATTTCATGTATTGTTACAGTAAAGCTGTTACTGAACAGCTACTGTAACAAAAACCGCCTGGCAAACCGCTCCGTTTTTCCTATACTTAACATTGAGGCAGAAACACATCCGCAATCCAAAATCTGCAGCAGCCCGGGAGTATGAGTTTCTGCAAAACGCCTCCCGCTCTGGTGTGCACCAGCCCATTGAAATACATTACCCAAGCGGATCCGCACCCGCAGGCGGATCGCAAACCGCAGCCGAACCGCTCTGGTGTGCACTAGGCCTGATTGTGGAGACCACTAGAGGAATGGACAACACACAGAGGTATGTGGATCCAGCATGATCATACCTCTGTGCTTACCTTAGTTAGCTTTGTATCAGGTTAGGTCAGGTATACTTAAAGGGACTCAGTAGTAAGACTGCCTTCTGTGAAACTATGCCAATTTCCTGGCTGATCTGATGTCTCTAATATTTCCAGACACAGAGCGAGGATGAAAATCAGGTGTTGCGATTAAAATCTGGCCCCATTAGCAACGTGTTTGTTTCAGATGTGTGAGAGGCCCAGTTTCCACTGGTGTGCGGCATGCCTCTTGCGAGTCACGATGCCGGCACATCTGTGATGTCTTGAGCTGAATCCCTCTAGCCGCGCTATGCATGGCTATGGGATTTGGCCGGTGACGCGCACAATTATGCCGCAGGGCCTCAGATTTTTCCTCGGCCAGGAATTTGGATGTTCTGCATAGAGTTCTATAGGCTACCAAATTCCATCCAAAATCGTGGCCGAGAAATCGGCCCAAATTCACACAAGTGGAAACCTAGCCGCAGACATTGTTGCAGCCAAAAAGATCAGCAGGACTGCCAGGGAACTGGTATGGGTTAAAAGGAAATAAATATGGTAGCTTCCATATCCCTCTCACTACAGTGTCCTTTTTAAAGCAGCGTGCTTAAACCTCTTACACCTAGCAAAATGTAAACACAACTTTTGCCATCTGCCCTAGTACACGAAACCTCCTATATTTTCTGAAATAAAAACCTATCATGTCCCATATAAAGTCACGGATCACAAACACCTGGCGGCGTGGTTTTGTAGCTCTAGAAACAGTAATGCACTGTGTGTAGCATCTTCCTCTAGGATAATGACTCTGAGAGCAGAAAGTGTGGTCAAGCATCTTATATATTATTGCCATCTGGAAATTGTAACGGCGATCACAACAGTGAACTTTAATAGTGGTCTTTGATTGGACGATGTATGTATCGCATAACATGCAGTTATCCTGCCCTCTACAGTGTGCAGCACATACAGTGTAGCTAAAGACAATCGTAGTCACAACAGACTGTGTGTGTGCCCACACAAATCTCATTATAGTAAACGCAATCCTCAGGTCCCCGCAAATATGTCAGTAAAAATACACAATGTAGGACCAATTTTTTTTTTTTTTTTTTTAACAAGCCGCACTGCTTTTATTTTTTTTTTTTTATAAAGAGCTTTATTGTACAATAAGGCAAATACAACAAGCAGCTAGAGATAGCAGAACAAATAAAAAAAAAATATCAAACATGGATACACATCCTACGCATATATATATTGAAGAGCGAAATACCAATGTCCATACCGTTCAACCTAGGAAATGGGGCACAAGAGTGCCTCCTACTGAGATCCTAGGGATCAGTCCAATCTAATAAGTTCTATAGTACGTTGCTCTTCTTGACTGAAAGAAAAACCTCTAAACTAAAACCAACCCCAAAATAAAAACAAACAGAAAAATAAAAAAAACAAAAAAGGGAAAAGAAAAATAACATCCTGTCTAAACACAAGAGTCCCGAATGTCAGAGGCATTCAAACAAATAGAAACCCATCACACATCTGTCCAAGGGGAACTAAGATTGTCTATACGTTTTCCATGCATCCCAAATAAGATCAAATCTTGTTATATTCTCAACACTATAATAATACACTCGATCAATTAACATCATCAAGTCAAGACGCTGAGTAACCAAAGCTAACTCCAAACCAGTGGATTTCCACTGGAGGGCTATTGACCATTGGGCAGCCAATAACATGTATCTATATAAGGGCCGGAAACTTCCAGGAACTTCATCATTAGCCATATATAAAAGGGCCTGGGGGGCAGTCAAAGAGATTGGAAAACCGAACACATCTTGTATTAAATTTTTCCATGAGTCCCAAATGTAGGACCAATTCTTATACAGTAATAATCTGTCCCCAGGCCCCAACCATGCGCCTGTATGAATATACACAATGTATGACCAATTCTGATATACAGTAATCTCTGTCCCCAGGTCCCAACCATGCGCCTGTATGAATATACACAATATATGACCAATTCTGATATACAGTAATCTGTCCCCAGGTCCCAACCATGTGCCTGTATGAATATACACAATGTATGACCAATTCTGATATACAGTAATCTCTGTCCCCAGGTCCCAACCATGAGCCTGTATGAATATACACAATGTATGACCAATTCTGATATACAGTAATCTCTGTCCCCAGGTCCCAACCATGCGCCTGTATGAATATACACAATGTATGACCAATTCTGATATACAGTAATCTGTCCCCAGGTCCCAACCATGCGCCTGTATGAATATACACAATGTATGACCAATTCTGATATACAGTAATCTCTGTCCCCAGGTCCCAACCATGCGCCTGTATGAATATACACAATGTATGACCAATTCTGATATACAGTAATCTGTCCCCAGGTCCCAACCATGCGCCTGTATGAATATACACAATGTAAGACCAATTCTGATATACAGTAATCTGTCCCCAGCTCCCAACCATGCGCCTGTATGAATATACACAATGTATGACCAATTCTGATATACAGTAATTTCTGTCCCCAGGTCCCAACCATGCGCCTGTATGAATATACACAATGTATGACCAATTCTAATATACAGTAATCTGTCCCCAGGTCCCAACCATGCGCCTGTATGAATATACACAATGTATGACCAATTCTAATATACAGTAACAATCTCTGTCCCCCAGGTCCCAACCATGCGCCTGTATGAATATACACAATGTATGACCAATTCTAATATACAGTAATCTCTGTCCCCAGGTCCCAACCATGCGCCTGTATGAATATACACAATGTATGACCAATTCTGATATACAGTAATCTCTGTCCCCAGGTCCCAACCATGCGCCTGTATGAATATACACAATGTATGACCAATTCTGATACAGTAATTTCTGTCCCCAGGTCCCAACCATGCGCCTGTATGAATATACACAATGTATGACCAATTCTAATATACAGTAATCTCTGTCCCCAGGTCCCAACCATGCGCCTGTATGAATATACACAATGTATGACCAATTCTGATATACAGTAATAATCTGTCCCCAGGTCCCAACCATGCGCCTGTATGAATATACACAATGTATGACCAATTCTGATATACAGTAATCTCTGTCCCCAGGTCCCAACCATGCGCCTGTATGAATATACACAATGTATGACCAATTCTGATATACAGTAATCTGTCCCCAGGTCCCAACCATGCGCCTGTATGAATATACACAATGTAAGACCAATTCTGATATACAGTAATCTGTCCCCAGCTCCCAACCATGCGCCTGTATGAATATACACAATGTATGACCAATTCTGATATACAGTAATTTCTGTCCCCAGGTCCCAACCATGCGCCTGTATGAATATACACAATGTATGACCAATTCTAATATACAGTAATCTGTCCCCAGGTCCCAACCATGCGCCTGTATGAATATACACAATGTATGACTAATTCTGATATACAGTAATCTGTCCCCAGGTCCCAACCATGCGCCTGTATGAATATACACAATGTATGACCAATTCTGATATACAGTAATCTGTCACCAGGTCCCAACCATGCGCCTGTATGAATATACACAATGTATGACCAATTCTAATATACATTAATAATCTGTCCCCAGGTCCCAACCATGCGCCTGTATGAATATACACAATGTATGACCAATTCTGATATACAATAATCTCTGTCCCCAGGTCCCAACCATGCGCCTGTATGAATATACACAATGTATGACCAATTCTAATATACAGTAATTTCTGTCCCCAGGTCCCAACCATGCGCCTGTATGAATATACACAATGTATGACCAATTCTGATATACAGTAATCTCTGTCCCCAGGTCCCAACCATGCGCCTGTATGAATATACACAATGTATGACCAATTCTAATATACAGTAACAATCTCTGTCCCCCAGGTCCCAACCATGCGCCTGTATGAATATACACAATGTATGACCAATTCTAATATACAGTAATCTCTGTCCCCAGGTCCCAACCATGCGCCTGTATGAATATACACAATGTATGACCAATTCTGATATACAGTAATCTCTGTCCCCAGGTCCCAACCATGCGCCTGTATGAATATACACAATGTATGACCAATTCTGATACAGTAATTTCTGTCCCCAGGTCCCAACCATGCGCCTGTATGAATATACACAATGTATGACCAATTCTAATATACAGTAATCTCTGTCCCCAGGTCCCAACCATGCGCCTGTATGAATATACACAATGTATGACCAATTCTGATATACAGTAATAATCTGTCCCCAGGTCCCAACCATGCGCCTGTATAAATATACACAATGTATGACCAATTCTAATATACAGTAATTTCTGTCCCCAGGTCCCAACCATGCCCCTGTATGAATATACACAATGTATGACCAATTCTAATATACAGTAATAATCTGTCCCCAGGTCCCAACCATGCACCTGTATGAATATACACAATGTATGACTAATTCTGATATACAGTAATCTGTCCCCAGGTCCCAACCATGCGCCTGTATGAACATACACAATGTATCACCAATTCTGATATACAGTAATTTCTGTCCCCAGGTCCCAACCATGCGCCTGTATGAATATATACAATGTATGACCAATTCTGATATACAGTAATCTCTGTCCCCAGGTCCCAACCATGCGCCTGTATGAACATATACAATGTATCACCAATTCTGATATACAGTAATAATCTCTGTCCCAACCATGCGCCTGTATGAATATACACAATGTAGGACCAATTCTAATATACAGTAATAATCTGTCCCCAGGTCCCAACCATACGCCTTTATGAATATACACAATGTATGACCAATTCTAATATACAGTAATAATCTGTCCCCAGGTCCCAACCATGCACCTGTATGAATATACACAATGTATGACTAATTCTGATATACAGTAATCTGTCCCCAGGTCCCAACCATGCGCCTGTATGAACATACACAATGTATCACCAATTCTGATATACAGTAATTTCTGTCCCCAGGTCCCAACCATGCGCCTGTATGAATATATACAATGTATGACCAATTCTGATATACAGTAATCTCTGTCCCCAGGTCCCAACCATGCGCCTGTATGAACATACACAATGTATCACCAATTCTGATATACAGTAATAATCTCTGTCCCAACCATGCGCCTGTATGAATATACACAATGTAGGACCAATTCTAATATACAGTAATAATCTGTCCCCAGGTCCCAACCATACGCCTTTATGAATATACACAATGTATGACCAATTCTAATATACAGTAATAATCTGTCCCCAGGTCCCAACCATGCGCCTGTATGAACATACACAATGTATCACCAATTCTGATATACAGTAATCTCTGTCCCCAGCTCCCAACCATGCCCCTGTATGAATATACACAATGTATGACCAATTCTAATATACAGTAATAATCTGTCCCCAGGTCCCAACCATGCACCTGTATGAATATACACAATGTATGACTAATTCTGATATACAGTAATCTGTCCCCAGGTCCCAACCATGCGCCTGTATGAACATACACAATGTATCACCAATTCTGATATACAGTAATTTCTGTCCCCAGGTCCCAACCATGCGCCTGTATGAACATTGTAATGCTGGATCCACACCACTGTTTTGAGCGACTTTTCTGATTAGTTTCTATGGAAATCGATAAGAAAATCACAAAAAAAGAGTTTAAATCAGGATGATACTATTTATTGGCTAACTAAAAAGAATAAGTGAGCCTCAAAAAATTGATCCTCAGATTGGACATGCTGGAAAAAATTAATTGGGCAGGTAAATCTGCTGAAAAAGCCCCATCTACACCTTACAATGTTTTTGTCAGATTCATGATTCGATTCAATTTGCCATTGCAAAACAATGGTAAACTGAATTGAATCATGAATCTGATCAATGAATTGGACAAAAAAATTGTATGGTGTAGAAGGGGCTTAAAGTGGACCCAAATTAAAAATACAAGATTTCAGAAATAAAATCTATTTTCTAACTCATGATAAATGGCAGCCTTTTTTCAGCTGCATGATGACAAATATAAAATATTTTACATTTATTGGAATAAATATGGCAGCTTCCATATCCCCATATTCCCGGGACAGAATCCAGCAGACTGG
This sequence comes from Hyperolius riggenbachi, assembly GCF_040937935.1. Lineage (NCBI taxonomy): Eukaryota > Metazoa > Chordata > Amphibia > Anura > Hyperoliidae > Hyperolius > Hyperolius riggenbachi. The sequence goes on from NC_090647.1 coordinate 561,570,658, forward strand.
TGGAGGAGATAAAAAACAAGACACAGGCTGCTACTGATGATGTCACAGGGGAGGTGATCTCAGCTTGTCTTATATTTCACAGACCACGCCCCTGTGAGGGAGGGTAGCTGATGGCAAACACCCATGATCTAAAACCTACTAAGCTCAGAAGTAATGGCTGCCACCTGTATAACCCTAGTTATGGAAAGAGAAGGGTGAAAAGCATGCACTGAAATGCTCATAGGCTTGTAGGAGTGTTTATTTATCTTTGTATGTGTCAGAGTGGTGCAACTAAATATTTTGAATTAAAAAAAAAATAAAGTTTGGTTTGGGTCCGTTTTTAAGACCAATTCTGATATAGTACATTTCTAATACACTACTTGACCAGGTCCCTTGAAGTTTGCGTATACTGTGCGTACGTACACACATCTATGTTTAGGCGAATTCCAGTCATATACAAATACTACTACTGCCAGGCAGATATAAATGGCATGCAGCTGTATCATAGAATGACAGGAAAATTCCATTGATAGCCACACATAGCAAATGACAGGCCATTTACAACCATACACAATTCATGTTCCCCAAATAAGAGGAATGCAGATTGCCCTCCAAACATGCTGTCCCCACTACACAGGGTTCCCTTAATTGGGCAGAGACCCCTCCATGTGACACAGAGCCCCAAAGCATTCATGTTTAGTGGCTCCTGCATAGGAGGCAGCATACTCGCTGGCAGCCTCAGTGTCCCTCACAGATCCTCCTGCGTCCCTCCTGGCCAGAACTACATGCGATCGCTGCTAGGAGACTGTTAGACGGTGGTGCGTACATTTACATGGTACATCGCTGCAATCTATGGCAGCGCTGTACTGGGGACAGCCTTGTGATTCTGCTGTCCCCATGACAGGATTAGGACCAATCTGCTGTCATTGGCTGGTGGGGGGAGGGAGGGTGAGGAAAAAAATAAATAGGAAAATGTATGTATGTATGTATATGAGATATACAGTAGAAACCAAAAGTTTGGACACACCTTCTCATTGAGTTTTCTTTATTTTCATGACTATGAACATTGTAGATTCACACTGAAGGCATCCAAACTATGAATGAACACATGTGGAAGTATAGTACATAACCAAAACGTGTGAAACAACTGAAAATGTCATATTCTAGGTCCTTCAAAAGTAGCCACCTTTTGCTTTGATTACTGCTTTGCACACTCTTGGCATTCTCTTGATGAGCTTCAAGAGGTAGTCACCTGAAATGGTTTTCACTTCACAGGTGTGCCCTGTCATGTTTAATAAGTGTGATTTCTTGCCTTATAAATGGTGTTGGGACCATCAGTTGCGTTGTGGAGAAGTCAGGTGGATACACAGCTGATAGTCCTACTGAATAGACGTTAGAATTTGTATTATGGCAAGAAGAAAGCAGCTAAGTATAGAAAAACGGGTGGCCATCATTACTTTAAGAAATGAAGGTCGGTCAGCCCGAAATAGTGGGAAAACTTTGAAAGTGTCCCCAAGTGCAGTCTCAAAAACCATCAAATGCTACAAAGAAACTGGCTCACATGCGGACCGCCCCAGGAAAGGAAGACCAAGAGTCACCTCTGCTGCGGAGGAGACGTTCATCCGAGTCACCAGCCTCAGAAATTGCAGGGTAACAGTAGCTCAGATTAGAGACCAGGCCAATGCCACACAGAGTTCTAGCAGCAGACACATCTCTAGAACAACTGTTAAGAGGAGACTGTGTGAATCAGGCCTTCATGGTAGAATATCTGCTAGGAAACCACTGCTAAGGACAGGCAACAAGCAGAAGAGACTTGTTTGGGCTAAAGAACACAAGGAATGGACATTAGACCAGTGGAAATCTGGGCTTTGGTCTGATGAGTCCAAATTTGAGATTTTTGGTTCCAACCACCGTGTCTTTGTGCAACGCAGAAAAGGTGAATGAATGGTCTATACATGCCTGGTTCCCATCGTGAAGCATGGAGGAGGATGTGTGATGGTATGGGGGTGCTTTGCTGGTGATGCGGTTGGGGATTTATTCAAAATTGAAGGCATACTGAACCAGCATGGCTACCACAGCATCTTGCAGCGGCATGCTATTCCATCCGGTTTGCGTTTAGTTGGACCATCTTTTTTTTTTTTTTTTCAAACAGGTCAATAACCCCAAACACACCTCCAGGCTGTGTAAGGGCTATTTGACCAGGAAGGAGAGTGATGGGGTGCTGCGCCAGATGACCTGGCCTCCACAGTCACCAGACCTGAACCCAATAAAGATGGTTTGGGGTGAGCTGGACAGCAGAGTGAAGGCAAAAGGGCCAACAAGTGCTAAGCCTCTCTGGGAACTCCTTCAAGACTGTTGGAAGACCATTTCAGGTGACTACCTCTTGAAGCTCATCAAGAGAATGCCAAGAGTGTGCAAAGCAGTAATCAAAGCAAAAGGTGGCTACTTTGCAGAACCTAGAATATGACATATTTGCAGTTGTTACACACTTTTTGGTTATGTACTAGACTTCCACGTGCGTTAATTCATAGTTTGGATGCCTTCAGTGTGAATCTACAATGCTCATAGTCATAAAAACAAAGAAAAGTGTGTGTGTGTGTACATACATACATACATACATACATACATATGCTGGCAGCAATCCAAAGGTGCGTACACACATGCGACTATAGTCGTTTGTAACGATCGTTCCCCGATCTTTACCAACGACGATCGTTACAAAAAACGAACCACCGACTATTAAGGCAAACGACGAATGAGCCAAATCGCTACAAAAGAAAGTTCTGTCTCGGCGGATTTTAACCAACGGCGATCGTTTGCAAAAGTAGTACATCGTTGGAAACGGTCGTTCGCACTAGGCTGGACATGCGCATTTCACTATTTCTCTGTGAAACTTCTCATTTTTATGCGCAGGCGCAATAGTTGCTTTACGTGATGTAACGTTCGTTCTAACGATCAGATCGTTACACACCTTTTAAAACTAACTTTACTTAGGTCGTTCTTTCATCAATTAAAAGTTCGTTCGTCGTTCTCAACGAACGATCGTTGTCGCATGTGTGTACGTAGCACAAGCCCAGAGGCAGAAACATGGGGGGCGAGGGGAGGTGTGAATCACTTGTGTGCTGAGTTGTACAGCCCTGCAGCGAGCCCTTAAAGCTGCAGTGGCCTAATTTGTAAAAAAAAATAAAAAATAGCCTGGTCACTAGGGGGGTGTAAGGCTACGGTCCTTAAGTAGTTAAAGGGGACCCAAGGTGAGAGAGATATAGAGGCTGACATATTTCCTTTTAAACCATGCACATTGCCAGGCTGTCCCCTGATCCAGCGTCTCTAAGGGCTCGTTTCCACTATAGCGAATCCGCATGCAGGCACTGCATGCGGATTCGCATAGGCAATACAAGTGGATGGGATTGTTTCCACTTGTGCGTGGTGCGTTTCGGCGTGCGGGAAAAATCTACACGACAGGGTCGTCAGATTTCGCGTGCGGCAGGAATGCGGGCGAATCGCCGCTAATGCATTCAATAGGGTAATTGCATGCGGCTTTGTCATGCGGATTTCCCCGCGATTTTGCATGTAAAGTAATGGATCTTTACACAGGCAGTGACATGGTTAAATTCGCCTGGCTCCTTGCCATGCGAAATCGCATGCGAAATCGCGGGTAAATCCGCATGCGGAAACGCAGCCGCATGCGATTTCTTCTGCGGTGGAATTCAGGCGAATCCGCACCGCTACAGTGGAAACGAGCCCTAAAGGTGCGTACACGCGCACTACGGCCGCCAACGACAGGTCCGTCAGACCCTCCCGCTGGGCGGACTTTCGGGCGACAGTAGCGCGTGTGTACGCACTGTCGGCAGACTGATAAGGCTGTTTCTGAACGATCCGCTGAGCTGATCGCTCAGAAACAGCCTTATCAGTCCGCCGCCAGTGCGTACACACGCGCTACTGTCGCCTGAAAGTCCGCCCAGCGGGAGGGTCTGACGGACCTGTCGTTGGCGGCCGTAGTGCGCGTGTACGCACCTTCATACTTTTAGCCCCTGAACACGCATATGCAGATCAGGTGCTCCGACTCCAGTCTCCGGATCAGCAGGGCAGCCAGGCAACCAGTGTTTAGAAGGAAATAAATAAAGCAGCCTCCCATGTCTCACATCACCTCAGTTCCTTATAATATCATCCTCTTCATTTTTCATACGGCTCACAAACTCATTCCTCTGTATCAGAGTGTCTGAACTATTTCCTGGGAGCACAGGGGGGGGTTCTATTGGCTCTGCATTTTATGCCCTAATAATCACTATTCTTCACATATTTAACATTTATACTGTTGTGGGAAAGGAATGCAGATTTGGACTCCCAACCAGCTCACAAATCTTTCAGTGTTCCCCTCACAGCATGAAGAGGAAGCCGAGCTAATCAGAGGAGATAACATGTAGCTAGAAAGGCTCAGTGCTGTAATATAACTAGCAGACAATGAGATGTATATACACCACTCCTGACTGGCTGCTTGTTATAATACTTCTGGCTAATCTGCAGCATGTCCTGTAACTTCCTAGGCTGCTGATGCCATCCAGCTGGGAGGGGGAGACCAGGGCTGTGGAGTCGGTCCAAAAATCCACCGACTCAGACTCCTCAGTTTAGGATTCCACAGACTCCTCGACTCCGACTCCTCTAATTTGCATATTACAATTTTGTTGATTAAAAGTATGTAACATGAAATTCGTCTCTTAACTGCCAACGATTAGGAATTTTACAAGACAACTGAAGTGAGAAGGATATGTATACTACTACATTTATTCCCTTTAGACTAAAACTAGTCCTTGGTAAGAGTACTTGTAAAAAGGTACAAACCGGAACAAAGAACATCTATCAGGCCCTAGGCAATGTAAGTGTGGGTCCATGTAAGAATGATGTGCAGGTACTCTGCAGGGGAATAAGGAGATTGTAAACAGACAACACCTCTGTGTTCAATGTGCACAGCATTCTCAGTGGATTCCCTGCAGCTCTGTGGGGAGTGCATATGTAGAGTATAGTACTACTGTGTAACAAAGTAAACCTGAGACTGATGAAATTAAAGTTTTATACATACCTGGGGCTTCCTCCAGCCGCCTTCAGGATAATCAGTCCCTTGTTGTCCTCCTCCACCACCTGGATCTTCTGCTATGAGTCCAGGTACTTGAGCCAGTCGGGCGTAGTGTGCATGCACACACTCCGCCGCCAGGAGCATACTACACCTGTGCAGCACTATTGCGCAGGTGCAGAATGTTCCTGGCTGTGGGAGCGGCATGTGGCTGGACAGCGCTGACTGGCTGAATTACCAGGACTCATAGCAAAAGATCCGGGTGGTGGAGGACAGTGAGGGACTGATTAGTCTGAAGGGGGCTGGAGGAAGCCCCAGGTATGTATAAAACTTTACTTTTCATCCGTCTCAGGTACCCTTTAATTTGTAGTCACCAAACCAAATTTTAACATATCAAATGATTTGATTTAATCAGCAAAGGGAGTGCATACATTTGCATAAATCAGCATAAATGCAGAATTATTTCCATCTCATTGACCATCTCTATTAGTGACACAGCTACACATCAGGCTTTATTCTTACAGCATAGATGTTATTTAGTATATATAAGAGATTCCTGTGTACACATCATATATACAGTCACAATCAGATATGTATATCTGACCTTAAAAATACGGGGACTGCTTTATTGAAGCAGCACAAGTAACTCATTTTGATTGGTTTATTTCATGTTTGTGGACTAAGCACAGCTATTACTGTATATATACACATTTTTAATGACTATTATCTGAGAAATAGAACATTTTGTCATATTTTCTATTTTAATTACAGTTACAAATTCATTAGGAGTCGGTGCATTTTTTCCCGACTCCACAGCCCTGGGGGAGACACAATGATAAATATGATTGTCTTTGTGAGCAGTCAGAGAAGTGACTACCATAAACATACAATGCTGGGAACATATCCCCTTCCCACCACCAAGTATCTTTCAGCAAGGTGACTACTAAAGTATATACTGAGGAGGTGATAGAAAGTCCCATCCCCATGTAGGAAAATGGTCCAGTCTGTCAGGGCCACCAGTTTTTGTATCTGGAAACGTCAGGATGATTTTATGCTGGGAATACACGGGTCGTTTTTGCGGCAGATAGATGGTTAGATAATTTCCGACATGTCCGATCTCTCGTTTGATCGCTTTGCCGCTCGATTCCTGATAAAAGTTGAAGGAAAAAGAAAAAAATGGAGTGGAAGATAAGAGAATCGAGCGGCAAAAATCGATCGAGTGAAAAAAAAAAAAAAAAGAGCCGTGTATGCCCAGCATTACAGCAGAGAGGCAGAGCTGCGTGAGGAAAGGAACGCTCCTAGTACCTGGGGCAATGTGTGCCCCAACATACAGCATATAAAAAGCGGAACTGAAGATTCTTAAAATCGCATGTAGTGTGCAAGAGGCCTAACAAGTCAATGGCCACTGTGCCTGCTTGTACAAGCTCCCGCGGCTGGGAGCATTCTGCGCAGGCGCAGTACGAGAAAATCTCTACTACACCTGTGCAGGACGCTCCCGACCAGGGCCAAATGGGTGCTGGGGACTGGAGGAACGTTCCAGGTATGTGCGGGAACAGGATGGCTGCAGGGGGCTGGCAGAAGCCCCAGGTAAGTGAATTTTTTTTTTTTAAGCTATCTTCAGTTCCACTAAAAAGTTTTAGAGATAGTTGTCCTTAAAGAGGAGCTGTTAGGTATAAGGTCTCAGAGAAAATAAACACATATATCAGTAGCTAAATATTGGCTGTACTTACATTACATATGCATTTCACTGTCCACGTTTGTACTTCACAGAATTTTTATATAGTATTTGCAGAGAATGATGCTCCTGACAGCTCATGACAGGTTCCATGTTTGTGAAGCCAAATGTGTCATCATGTCCTGCCTGCTTCCTGATCACAGAAAAGCTCGTACTGAATAACAGTACTGAGCAGTGAATATTAATTAGCCATCTGGCTTGGAACAATAGCGGACTCCTGCAGTGTACTCTGCCTGGAGATTTATCAGTGCTAAGTGCTGGACTTACAAGCTGCTGAAACTTGATCCTCATTAGCAGCCGAGGGGAGGGCCCCAGAATGCTTTGCAGTATGGTATGCGGCTTGCGTCCTCCTTAGGAGCTTGGGTCTAACAGCTTTGCTGATAAGGACACTTCAAATGTAAGAGAGATTTTTATCTTTAGTATTACCTTTTTGGCTTCCTTCTAAACTGTTTAACACAGGAGAATAGAGGTTTAAATTAGCTTCTGCAGCCTGACAGTTACTCTTTAACAGAATTGAAACTAGGTGGTTATTTGTCAAGATATGCTACAACCAAAGGGTTTCAGCAATAGATGTAATGGTTTCATCCCCAATGACTGAAGGAGCTTATTCGTAATGGTCTGTAATTTTTATTTTTTTTTTACTTTAAAATTTTACTTTCAGTTTTTTGGAGCTACCTGGATATTGTATTAGCAATTTCTGACCACAAGATGTCACTATTGTATACGAAATCATATGCTGTGTATTTGTTTCAAGTTGGTTGTATACGTTTTGCCACTAGAGGTCAGTATTGGCTAAGCAATGAGGGAGTGGGATCTGATATGTGAATTGGCTGTACAAGTTTAGCTGTCAGGCAGGGGTCACACTTGTCTTTCAGTTTCTACACTTTTCAGAAAACTGAAAGACAAGTGTGGCCCTGCCTTAGAGCAGCTAATGTAATTTATAGAGAAAACTGACAAATTGCGCAAGATGTCAGTTTTTTTTTTCTGCGTGCGAAATCTGCATTAAAGTGTGACCTTGCTTATTGATTAACATGAGTTCTCAGTTGAAGTCAGTTTTTCTGTGCAGAAAACGCGTACGACAGCCGATAAGTGTGACCCCTGCCTCAGTGTTAGCTAAACGCACAACGCAGTAGATATTCCAGCTTGCAGTATTTGTTTTGCGACTAGATGTCAGTGGCCAAGGCTGTGTTCCCACTTTTAGAGTAAAGACCACTTTACTTACGGTAAAGTCTTTTCCAGTAGTCATGAGGACAGCACCCCTGGATGAGACTTGTCTCCCTCCCCACTGTGGACAGGAAACTGTTAAAAGAAGAATTTGCATAAGCAATAGGCAGCCACATATAAGATACTACACCTGCCACAGTACCTCAGTTAATAAAAAGATGACACGGACATTTAATGATGCTTACACAAACTTATTTCTCTTTCCTACCCAAATAAGGGCGGGTTGCAGGGGTGCTGTCCTCATGACTACTGGAAAAGACTTTACCGTAAGTAAAGTGGTCTTTCCCAGAACGTCATTTCGGACAGCACCCCTGGATGAGACGATATACAAGAGTTAAAACCTTAGGGTGGGACCACAGCTTGCAAAACTTTCCTTCTGAAGGATAACCTGCAGAGACAGATACATTAAGGCGATAGTGCTTTACAAACTTATTGTGACTTGACCAGGTCGCAGCTCTGCAAATCTGATCTATAGAGGCCCCTGCCCTCTCTGCCCAAGAAGTCGAAATTCCTCTTGTGGAATGAGCCATGATAGAATTGACTCCAATGGAGAAGCCTCCTCCACGCTGCAGGGCTCCGACTGTTCACTGAACAGTGCTGCTTGGAGCCCTGGAAAACGCTGCCCCTGCCGCCTGACATGGATGGCACTCCTGGAGACCTCTCCCATGCATCCCGTCCGGGACAGGAAACTAAACTGAGGTACTGTGGCAGGTGTAGTATCTTATATGTGGCTGCCTATTGCTTATGCAAATTCTTCTTTTAACAGTTTCCTGTCCACAGTGGGGAGGGAGACAAGTCTCATCCAGGGGTGCTGTCCGAAATGACGTTCTGGGAAAACTTTATATTTTTTGTCTGTTTTACCGCATGGCAAAATTGACAGTGAAGAGCTCCTATTTTATACATAGGAATTTATAATGTAATAAGGATTCACTTGTCAGTCTGCAACAGACCAGTTGGATCCATGAAAATCCGCGATCGCAGTGATTTTTACGAAGGTGAGTGGGAGCGATTAGCTTTTTTTTTAAAAGAACAAAAGAATAAATCACAATCGTTGAGAAAAGCGCTTATAGTGTGGCTGAGGGAATAGTGTTCCAGGCCTCTGTGGTGAGGGTGGTTTGTAGAATTCTCCTGTGGACACCCAGTGCTCAAACTCCTCTATAGAGAGGTTAATACTTGTACTGAGGCTGACTTTGGATGATAGAGACGCGCACAGTGTGCAAAATTATGCTGCAGGATGGCAGGTTTCTGAGCGAGGCTGATGTTTTGCAACTCCTGTCAACGGTTAATACAAGGAAAGCCTCTGGACCCGATGAGGCAAGGTCCCCGCATGCTTCAACCATCATACCTGTTCCCAAGAAACAGGGGGCATCCGATCTTAACAACTTTAGGCCTGTGGCCCAGACATCCGTCATAATCAAAACCCTGGAGCGAGCAGTCCTATCCAATCAAGCGCTCCACCTCGCCCCTTCTTGACACCTATCAGTTTGCGTACAGGGCAAACAGGCCCACTGACGATGTATTAAATATCTGCCTTGAGTCCATCTATGACCACCTGGATAGACCAGACAAATACGCCAGAATACTACTCCTGGACTTCAGCTCGGCTTTAAACACCATCTGCCCACGCATTCTTCAGACTGAACTAGCCACACTTGGAGTGCAACCAAGCCTATTCCTTTGGGTCACTGACTTTCTCACCAACAGGACCCAAGCCGTCAGGTTGGGCAACATCCATTCACAAATTAGGACCATGAACACAGGTGCTCCTCAAGGCTGCGTCCTGTCTCCACTGCTGTTCTCCCTTTACACAAACAACTGCAGATCCATGGCAGACTCAGTTAAAGGAGTTCTGTTAGGGGTTGAGGAGAAAAACAGACACTTACCTTGGGCGTCTATCAGCCCCCTGCAGCGATAATGTCCCAAGGCGGCGTCCTCCCATCTGCCGTTCGCCGCCGGCCCCGGTCTAGCGCGGCATGGGATCCAACTGCGGCTGCGCTACAGTGGCCGCGCACCCACTCGCTTCCGCCTGCGTCATCGGAAGCTTAATGCGCAAGCGCAGTACAAGGCTCCGTTGTACTGCGCCTGCGCAGTAAGCCTCAGATGACGCAAGCGGAGGCGCGGCAACGCGCATTATTTGTCTGTGTGACAGACTAATAATAGCCCGGTGCCGGCTGCGGGGAACGGCAGATGGGAGCACGATGGCGTGGGACATTACCGCTGCAGGGGGCTGAAAGAAGCCCTAGGTAAGTGGCAGTTTTTCTCCTGAGAAACCCCCACAGAACCCCTTTAAGGTCATCAAGTTTGCTGATGACACCACCATTGTCGGCCTTGTTACCAAGGATAACATCCAGGAGTACTGCCAGCAGGTGGAGAGTATCCCCCACCGGTGCAAGAACAGGCTGGTGCTAAACACTGCAAAAACCAAACTAATTGACTTCAGGAAGTCAGCTCCCTCCCCACCCCCTATTTACATTGATGGTACAGAGGTGGCTAGAGTGCCCCACGCCCGCCTCCTGGGCACTACCATCTCCAGCGACCTTAGCTGGAGACCTAACAACTGCCATCCAGAGGAAAGCCCAGCAGAGACTGTACTTTCTCTGCCAACTGAGGAGGTTCGGTATGGCCCAAGAGATCCTGACCAGCTTCTACTCCGCTACCATTGATTCAATCCTCTGCTCTTCCATCCTAGTCTGGTACACAGGCACCACCGCCAGGGACAGACACGCACTTCAGAGAGTCATCAGGTCGGCGGAGAGGATCATTGGGAGACCTCTCCCCTCACTTGCCCTCCTACACGAAAAAAAAAGACTGAGATCCAGGGCGTGAGGATTGCCAATGATCCCTCTCACCCGGGCCACCGCTACTTTAGTCAGCTTCCATTGGGACAAAAGCTTCGGGCCATCTCCACAAGGACTGCTAGACACAGTAACGCTTTCTTCCCCTTTGCACTGTATTTGGAGACTAATAAATATTTTCTTGCATTATCTACGGCTTGATTTAGCCTGGTCACTTGTAGTGAGGGTAGTGGATCCACCCACCCCCTCCTTTTTTAAACGGTTTTTAACCCATTTTATCCTATTTTGGCGCCTCTATTAACCATTTTTAGTCATATCTTGTCCACCCTGGGTGGAGGGGTGTATCCCCACTTTCTTTCTATAGAGAGGGACTTTTTATACCTGAGTGGGGTCAGGTGAGAATTCTCCCCACCTGCTATTACAGTGGTCGCCTGAGTGGTGACCCACACTTGTGAGTATATTCTCATTTATATACTTTTTCCACATTGGTCGTACATACTACACCAGATTTGGCTCTCGTTTTTTTTCCTGTTTTTCAAGCTTTCTTCCCCTTGTTAGTCAGCCTCCTTAACTCCCTCCACATACTTACATCAGCGCACAAAGCCTAATAGATTGACCAGTCCTAGGACTTTTTGGTACTGTTAAAGGAACACTGGGGGAGGGAATGAGTTGAACTTACCCAAGGCTTCTAACAGTCCCCTGCAGACATCCTGTGCCCGCGCAGCCACTCACCGATGCTCCGGCTCCGCCTCCGGTTCACTTCTGGAATTTCAGACTTTAAAGTCAGAAAACCACTGCGCCTGCATTGCCGTGTCCTCAATCCCACTGATGTCACCAGGAGCGTACTGCGCAGACACAGACCATACTGGGCCTGTGCAGTATGCTCCTGGTGTCATCAGCAGGATCGAGGACATGGTAACGCGGACGCAGTGGTTTTCAGAGTGAGCCTCCTTGCCTGTCACACACCCGGCCAGCATGGAGAGTCGGTAGCTCTCTGTATCCCTGTACTGCCTGCTTGTGTCACTGCCGTGCAATCGGCCTCCTTCATCTGCTGCTCACAGCTCTAGTTCCGTTCATCCTCAGTCAACAATAACCTCCCTAGCGGTATGGACAGATATATCCGTCCATACAAAACATGCTGTGACCAGTATAAACGTGCATACACATCAATACTCTCCTGCACTGTATACTAGACCCTTGCTTGACACATTTTGGCAAGTTACAGGAAAAAAAAATTTCAGACTTTAAAGTTGGAAAACAACTGTGCCTGCATTGCCGTGTCCTCGCTCCTGCTGACGTCACCAGGAGCGTACTGCGCAGGCACAGACCATACTGGGCTTGTGTAATACACTCCTGGTGACGTCAGCGGGAACGAGGACACGGCAATGCAGGCGCAGTGGTTTTCTGACTTTAAAGTCTGAAATTCCAGAAGTGAACCGGAGGCGGGGCCGGAGCATTGGGGAGTGGCTGCGCGGGCACAGGATGTCTGCCGGGGACCATTAGAAGCCCCGGGTAAGTTCAACTCATTTTCCTCCAACACCCCCCTACAGTATCCCTTTAACGTAAACTGCTGCCCCAGTATGTATAACGTAAAATGTAATGTATAATACTAACTGCCTTGTTGTGTATATTGAATCTTCTGCTCCTGATGTTCTATGCTATCAGTGTCTTCTTCTTGAGCTATATGTATCTGTGCCAAACCCAATTCCGGGCATAACCCAGTCATGCTTGGCGAGAAACTTCCTGATTCCTGATTTTTCTGCATGGTTCATTAAAGGGTGAACTAGATCAGGGGTCAGGAACCATTTTTGGCTGAGAGAGCCATAAATGCTACATATTAAAGTGTAATTCTGTGAGAGGCATACAATATGTTTCAAACTGGGACAGTGCGCATGCGCAGCAGAGGACTCACGTCCCTGTTGCCATGGTGATGTGTATACAGTTGATCCGCCGGGCGGAAGTGTCACACTTCAGCTTTTCTTGGGTTTCAGCGATTTTTTCTGAGAGCCAGACAGGAGACATACAGACTAACAGCTTGTATAATTATCTAGCTGACTTGGGGGTTGATTCACTTTGTAGGACGAGATCCCTGCACTCTAGCCCAATAGGCTGCCTGACAAGTGACAGGCAGCCTATTGGGCCAATCAAAGTGTCAGGATCCCGTCCTACAAAGTCACTGGACCTGACTGGGCCCAGAGTGGGACAATTGGAGCAGCTGTTCATTTGGGGGGAGTGCGAGTAAGTTAGTAGTGCATGCTATAGCAGTAGTGTGCCTACTTTTGAAAACTTTACTTGCACTACCACACTAAGCTGCGCTGCTTGAGCCGTGTAACTTAGTGAATCAACCCCTAACTGTGAGCCAGACGTAGCCATCAAAAGCCACATCTGGCTTCCGAGCCATAGGTTCCCTACCCCTGAACTAGACCATTGACACTGCTCTGCTGGCTGTATTTATAGGAGAGCCATGACAGGCAGACGGTCACCAAGTGCAGCATCCGGCTAAAAGGGCTTGGGGAGAACACTGTAAACCAGCCTTTCTCAACCATTCTACCCTGGAGGAACCCTGCAAACCATTTTTTGATCTCAGGAAACCCTGCATTTATTTTGCAGGAGTCGTGGTCTTTAAAAGTGTGTGTAGCTGTTTATTTCATTACCCCTATTACACTGCCACTCATTATACTGTCTCCTGAGCCCCCAATTTAGTGCTTCTTCTTACAGTACCACCTATTTTAGTGTGCTCTGTTATACTTGCCCCACGATAGAATATACCAAGGTAACCTGGTTGAGAAAGCCTGGTGTAAACTTAGCGCAACTGGCCATGTAGAGCAATATGTAATATAATATGTAATATGTAAAGAGCAATGCGGATGAAAGTAGATAAAGTGTATGACAATTAATATAAAGCTGTATTTATGTAAATGATGTGTGTGGTCACAAGGCAACGGAGGAACGCTGGGCAGGGGCCGCGCAGCGAGTCAGACAGGTTTAGTATTGTGCTGGCTGTATCATGTTTGGTGTTGCATCACTGTGTCAGTATTTATTCTCATATGGTGGCAATGACTGATGCCAAGTTTGTCAAAAGCTGCAGCATGTAGAAGTCATATTAGTTTGACTGCGATTTATTCCGTGTTTACATATTGCAGTGCTCTCCCCAGAATTTTTTTTTCCCAGCTGGGTGGCATGAAAAAGTAGCTGGGTGGGGTGCGAAAGGGGAAGGCAGGGTCAGCGCAACTCTGCTTATAGTATGAGGAGGAGAGCCAATGAGGGCTGGGTGGAGCACCCGGCTAAAAGAGCCTGAGGAGAACACTGTATTGGGTCAGCAGAAAGGAGGACCAGCTGTGTGTGATGCTGTCTCTTCACCCAAACAAGCTCTCCCCTCACAGCCCTGGTATCCTATCTATCTATCTATCTATCTATCTATCTATCTATCTATCTATCTATCTATCTATCTATCTATCTATCTATCTATCTATCTATCTATCTATATGTTTCCCATGATGCAACACTCCTGAATATGCAAATCATCTCTTTATATCCCAGGAGGCAAGGTTGCACATCCAGAACCGCTGGTGTATAGTGAGCCCATACATTTTACAGCGCCATACTAACCCCACATGTAGATAGCCTGTTTCTGACTTTCTGGTCCTCATCAGTACATGGCAGGGATTGCTATGGCTCTGAGATAGGGTATGGGGCCAGTACTACAGAATAACTAGATGACTTGTGGTGATGCAGGAGCTATCTGGATATTCTGTATAGACATTTTCAGCATCCGGATTAATCCAAAGTTCAGATTTGAGCATCCCTGGTTAGAAGATATCTCTATTCTATTTCAAGCAGTAGTAAAACTCCAAGACTCCATAGAGAATATACAGCAGATCTGCTCAATCACAACCTCAGCACAATTCTGACTCTAAACACAGCCACCTGGCTCTTATAGGCATTACACAGAAGCTTCCAGCATTACATGACGCAATTTAACGTGCGATCAATCGAATTTGATTGGATCGATTAAACCCGACATGTCCGATAGTGTAGTCGATTTTTGCATGGTTTCCATCGATCGAGTACTGATCGGAAGTCTGATTTAGTTGAGCGCACGTTAAATTGTAGATGGGGCTTTATCTGTGGCTACAGAAGTTTCCAGCAAGGCCATTGTTTCAATAAGTAAAGAAGTCCATAGACAACTCAGCAGGTATCCCCTCCAGCTATCTTAGAGTATACAATACACATGTGACATTACAGAAACATTACATTTTACAATACACAGCATAGTAATATTATAGGTTTTGCCACAAGGGGCACTCAAGCTAGAAGGCTGCTCTGCTATTTATGATGCCTAAAGGTGGCCATACACTTGTAGATTTGCAGCAGATTCGACCATCAGATTTCTGGCAGACGCCTGTCAAGTCTAATCTGACAGGAATCTGATGTGTGCCACACACTAGGAACAGATTTCCAATAGATTTCAGGATAAAATCTTTCTAAATGCATTATTGGACCATTAGATCCAAATGCAACAGAACCTGATTTTCAATATTAGTAACAAGATTCCTCTCTATACTGAATCTAAAACTTAACTTTTAATGTAGAAATCTAAAAACTCGAACCATTTTACTGACTGACATACAAATATTACACTTGCGAGTATTTGCTAGGCCAGCACCGTCGGAATATAATAGGACAACCTAGATTATCCAAGGCTCATAGCAATACTGATAATTATAAAATCACACAACCCCCACCATACAACCCGACATGTTTCACTTCTAACTGAAGCTTTTTCAAGGGACAAGTGCTAAAAACGTGCAAATAGTGATAAGGTGCAATAGTACATTATAGAACAAGTATAAGTATTTAGCCTATAGGCCTAAGTCATAATGACAGTCAAACGAGTATGATGGCTGACACAGGCTTATATACCCTACAAGGGGTTGTCCTTCCCCTACCACTCCCCTTAGTCACTTCCTCCGTCCAGGGCCAGCTCTCCATTGGTTTGCCGTAGTGTCACTCATAGAGTCCACCAATTGAAGCCCAGCAGATATAGTACCATGTAATGTAAAAAGACCCTTTATGGTGTAATAGTATTCCCCAAAATAGATTCTTCAAACCAGAAGAAAAGTGCATATTGAGGGCGCTTCTGGCACAGCCGCGTCCTAGCGTGGCATAAAACGCCAGGTCTCGTCAAACGGGCTCCCCACGGAGCGCCATTTAAACTTACAAGGTGGCGCTTTAGTGGGGTGTTAACTGTATACATACTCTTCTGGTGGGGCTATGTGGGGCTATGTGTTGAAGGGTTGCTATGACAACGTCGTATCTCCGCATAAACTGTAGTTTACCAATGGGCGTAGGAGTGTGATGTTTGCGCTCCACGCCGCAGTATACGGAAGTGCCCTGGCGACGTCCTCTGCTGATGTCATCACACCGGATTGGCTAGACCAGGATGACAGTGGGTGACTTGGGCAACCAATCAGGTGGCCCGCTTGACGAGACCTGGCGTTTTATGCCGCGCTAGGACGCGGCTGTGCCAGAAGCGCCCTCAATATGCACTTCTCTTCTGGTTTGAAGGTAGAGGTACATCTACAGTGGAGGAAATTATTATTTGACCCCCTCACTGATTTTGTAAGTTTGACCAATGACAAAGAAATGAAGTCTCAGAACAGTATCATTTCAATGGTAGGTTTATTTTAACAGTGGCAGATAGCACATCAAAAGGAAAAATCGAAAAAATAACCTTAAGTAAAAGATAGCAACTGATTTGCATTTCATTGAGTGAAATAAGTTTTTGAACCCCTACCAACCATTAAAGAGTAACTGTCAGGCTGCAGAAGCTAATTTAAACCTCTATTCTCCTGTGTTAAACAGTTTAGACAGAAGCCAAAAGACATTACTAAAGATAAAAATCTCTCTTACATTTAATGTGTGCTTATCACCAAAGCTAAGCTCCTAAGGAGGACGCAAGCCGCATTCCATACTGCAAAGCATTCTGGGGCCCTCCCCTCGGCTGCTAAGGAGAAGACGGGATCAAGTTTCAGCAGCTTCTAAACTCACAGCACAGATAAATCTCCGGGAAGATTACTCTGCAGGAGTCCGCTATTGTTCCTAGCCACATGGCTCATTAATATGCACTGCACACTGTGTTATTCTGTACAAGCTGTTCTGTGATCAGAAGCAGGCAGGACATGACCACACATTTGGCTTCACAAACATGGAACCTGCCATGGGCTGTCAGGAGCATCATTCTCTGCATATACTATATACAAATTCTGTGAAATCCAAACGTGGACAGTGAAATGCATATGTAATGTAAGTACAGCCAATCTTTAGCTACTGATATATGTGTTTATTTTCTCTGAGACCTTATACCTAACAGCTCCTCTTTAAGGAGTTCTGGCTCCCACAGAGTGGTTAGACACTTCTACTCAATTAGTCACCCTCATTAAGGACACCGGTCTTAACTAGTCACCTGTATAAAAGACACCTGTCCACAGAATCAATCAATCAAGCAGACTCCAAACTCTCCAACATGGGAAAGACCAAAGAGCTGTCCAAGGATGTCAGAGACAAAATTGTAGACCTGCACAAGGCTGGAATGGGCTACAAAACCATTAGCAAGAAGCTGGGAGAGAAGGTGACAACTGTTGGTGCGATTGTTCGAAAATGGAAGGAGCACAAAATGACCATCAATCGACCTCGCTCTGGGGCTCCACGCAAGATCTCACCTCGTGGGGTGTCAATGGTTCTGAGAAAGGTGAAAAAGCATCCTAGAACTACACGGGAGGAGTTAGTGAATGACCTCAAATTAGCAGGGACCACAGTCACCAAGAAAACCATTGGAAACACATTACGCCGCAATGGATTAAAATCCTGCAGGGCTCACAAGGTCCCCCTGCTCAAGAAGGCACATGTGCAGGCCCGTCTGAAGTTTGCCAATGAACACCTGAATGATTCTGTGAGTGACTGGGAGAAGGTGCTGTGGTCTGATGAGACCAAAATAGAGCTCTTTGGCATTAACTCAACTCGCTGTGTTTGGAGGAAGAAAAATGCTGCCTATGACCCCCAAAACACCGTCCCCACCGTTAAGCATGGGGGTGGAAACATTTTGCTTTGGGGGTGTTTTTCTGCTAATGGCACAGGACAACTTAATTGCATTAACTGGAAAATGGACGGAGCCATGCATCGTGAAATCCTGAACGACAACCTCCTTCCCTCTGCCAGGAAACTGAAAATGGGTCGTGGATGGGTGTTCCAGCACGACAATGACCCAAAACATACAGCAAAGGCAACAAAGGAGTGGCTCAAGAAGAAGCACATTAAGGTCATGGAGTGGCCTAGTCAGTCTCCGGACCTTAATCCAATAGAAAACCTATGGAGGGAGCTCAAGCTCAGAGTTGCACAGAGACAGCCTCGAAACCTTAGGGATTTAGAGATGATCTGCAAAGAGGAGTGGACCAACATTCCTCCTAAAATGTGTGCAAACTTGGTCATCAATTACAAGAAACGTTTGACCTCTGTGCTTGCAAACAAGGGTTTTTCCACTAAGTATTAAGTCTTTTATTGTTAGAGGGTTCAAAAACTTATTTCACTCAATGAAATGCAAATCAGTTGCTATCTTTTATTTAAGGCTATTTTTTCAATTTTCCTTTTGATGTGCTATCTGCCACTGTTAAAATAAACTTACCATTGAAATGATACTGTTCTGAGACTTTTCATTTCTTTGTCATTGGACGAACTTACAAAATCAGTGAGGGGTCAAATAATTATTTCCTCCACTGTATATCTATTTTGGGGAATACTATTACACCATAAAGGGTCTTTTTACATTACATGGTACTATATCTGCTGGGCTTCAATTGGTGGACTCTATGAGTGACACTACGGCAAACCAATGGAGAGCTGGCCCTGGACGGAGGAAGTGACTAAGGGGAGTGGTAGGGGAAGGACAACCCCTTGTAGGGTATATAAGCCTGTGTCAGCCATCATACTCGTTTGACTGTCATTATGACTTAGGCCTATAGGCTAAATACTTATACTTGTTCTATAATGTACTATTGCACCTTATCACTATTTGCACGTTTTTAGCACTTGTCCCTTGAAAAAGCTTCAGTTAGAAGTGAAACATGTCGGGTTGTATGGTGGGGGTTGTGTGATTTTATAATTATCAGTATTGCTATGAGCCTTGGATAATCTAGGTTGTCCTATTATATTCCGACGGTGCTGGCCTAGCAAATACTCGCAAGTGTAATATTTGTATGTCAGTCAGTAAAATGGTTCGAGTTTTTAGATTTCTACATTAAAAGTTAAGTTTTAGATTCAGTATAGAGAGGAATCTTGTTACTAACCATTAGATCCAATGCAACTCTATAGCTGGCCATACACTGGCCCGATTTGCCGCCGTTTCGACAGCGGATTCGATCACTGGGATCAAATCTGCTGCCAATCGTTCGCGCTACACGACGAATTTCGATCCATTTCGTCCGATCCCGATCGCTCCGTGCGGAAAATTACCGTCGATCTCCCGCGGGTAGGGAGCACGTCGCTAGCGGCGTTCAAGTACCCGACGACCGACGCAATAGAGCCGCATACATTACCTGCTCTGCCGGCACGACTGCCCCCGGTCACCGCTGGTCTCCGGCATGCTTCAGTTCCTCCTGCCCGGCAGGAAGTTTAAACAGTAGAGGGCGCTCAGGAAGAAGTGAAGCATGCCGGGGCCGGAGACCAGCGCGGACACGGAGCAGCGGTGACCGGGGGCAGTCGTGCCGGCAGAGCAGGTAATGTATGCGGGGGGGTGGGGGGGAGGGAGCGGCGGCAGCAGCAGCACCACCACAACAGATTGTGAACGGTTTCAGGCTGAAATCGGTTCACAATCTGTTTGCAGTAAAGGTAGCCATACGATCCCTCTCTGATCAGATTCGATCAGAGAGGGATCTATCTGTTGGTCGAATCTGATGGCAAATCGACCAGTGTATGGCTACCTTATGGGCCATCGATTTGCTGCCTGTAGCAGATCGACCTAGATCTTCCATCCTGTCAGATCAAATCGATCGAAATCGTCCGCAAATCGATTGATAGAATCGATTTCCAATTGATCGCTGAAGTCAACCAGTGTATGGGCCCCTTAAGGACCCCCATGTAGCCCACCTTCACAGGGGACGCCAGCCTCTGAAGCTGTGCGTGGAACAGTCTATTGTCATTAGATATGGGCAGCACGTTGGTGTAGTGGTTAGCACTCTCGCCTTGCAGCGCTGGGTATAGCGCTCAGTATCCCAGCCAGGGCACTATCTGAACTGAGTGTGGGTTTCCCCCGGGTACTCCTGTTTCCTCCAACATCCCAAAAGCATACAAATAAGTTAATTGGCTTCCCCCCTAAACTACGATACATACACTACACAATACATACATAGACATGACTATGGTAGGATTAGACTGTGAGCTCCTCTGAGGACAGTCAGTGACATGACTATAATCTGTACAGCGCTATGTAAGAACACAGCAATATATGAATACTAAATAATGTTTTCGATGAGACAAAACCATCTAAACAATCGTAAACTAAAGTGGGTTTAAGAATTTGGTTCTGTAATTATGATCAAAACGCTGAACCGCAATGTTAGGTTTTGGTTGGTTGATCTTATGCTGGGAATACACCATACAATTTTCTGTTAGATTTACCTGCCAGATAGATAAAGCTCAACATGTTGGAAATGTATCTATCTTACGATCTATCTGCAGAGCAATTAGGCATTGTCCTACTCAGCAGGAGATAAACAGAAGACAATGCACCAGAGATAATACAATACAATAACATTTCTATAGCGCTTTTCTCCCATAGGACTCAAAGCGCTTAAGCTGGCCATACACTGGCCCGATTTGCCGCCGTTTCGACAGCAGATTCGATCACTGGGATCGAATCTGCTGCCAATCGTTCACGCTACACGCCGAATTTCGATCCATTCCGTCCGATCCCGTCGATCGCCCGCAGGTAAAGAGCGCATCGCTAGCGGCGTTCAAGTGCCCGACGACCGACGCAATAGAGCCGCATACATTACCTGCTCCGCCGGCACGACTCTCGGGTCTCCGCTCTTCTTCTCCGCTCTGGTCTGGTCTCCGGCATGCTTCCCTTCTTCCTGTCCCGGCAGGAAGTTTAAACAGTAGAGGGCGCTCTACTGTTTAAACTTCCCCCAGACAGGAAGAAGGGAAGCATGCTGGAGACCAGAGCAGACCAGAGCGGAGAAGAAGAGCGGAGACCCGGGAGTCGTGCCGGCGGAGCAGGTAATGTATGCGGGATGGGGGCGGCAGCAGCACCACCACCACCACAGATTGTGAACGGTTTCAGGCTGAAATCTATTCACAATCTGTTTGCAGTAAAGGCAGCCATACGATCCCTCTCTGATCAGATTCGGTCAGAGAGGGATCTATCTGTTGGTCGAATCTGATGGCAAATCGACCAGTGTATGGCTACCTTTAGGCTCTCTAAGATTCAGTAATTGGTAGTAGGATGAAGTATTCACACAACAAAAGTTATATTTCTGCAAATGCCAAACAGAACAGGTGGGTTTTCAGTCTGGATTAAAACACGGCCAGGGATGGAGCTGTCCTGATCTGTTGAGGTAGGGAGTTCCAAAACGTAGGGGCAGCATGACAGAAGGCTCTGGGACCAAAAGTTTCCAAGTGGACTCTGGGTATGACTAGATTATTAGAACCTGTGGATCTGAGAATGCGGGGATTGCTACGCAGCTGCAACATATCTTTCATGTATCCAGGGCCTAGATTATTCAGGGATTTAAATGTCAGTAGGCCGATCTTGAATAGGACCCTCCATTCTATAGGTAGCCAGTGAAGGGAATGCAGGACTGGCGTTATGTGGCAGTGACGGGGTTGGTTGGTTGGTTAGCAGTCTGGCAGCAGTATTCTGTATCAGCTGTAGGCGGTACAAGACCTTTTTTGGAAGGCCAGTGTAGAGAGCATTGCAGTAGTCCAGTCGGGATGTGATGAAGGCATGGACTAAGGTTGGCAGATCTTCTGGGGGGATGAGGTGCTTGATTTTTGCAATGACCAGTCTCTACAGAAAGTAATCTAATTATGCATTCTAACAGAAAATGTAACAGAAAAATCTAACAGAAAATTGTATGGTGTATTCCGAGCATTATGCTGGGCATGCACGGGTCGTTTTTTGTTATCAATCGAGCCGCTGATGGCTCGATTTGATAATATCCGACGTGTCCAATGACTCGCCGGATCGATTCCGCGCTCGATACCCGCGGGCGGACAATAGCGGAAAACGAGCGGAAGATAAGAGAAGCTCCCGCGGGGACGAGCGGGAGTCGATCCGGCGGCTAATCGAGCCGCAGAAATGGATCGTGTATGCCCAGCATTAGGCCTCTTTCACATTAGATAGCTTTATGACCGGAGGCGTGACATCGGGAAGTTTGGTCCGACGCTGATTAGCGGAAGTAGTTCTAATTCACCGGGAAATTGCCGCTTTGTCTAATGTGAAAGTTAACATGAAGGTCAAATAGACTTTCATGTTACCTTTCTAAACCCATCCTAGGAGCTATCCGTCAAAACGCACGGATCAGCTCCGAGTGTGAAAGAGCCCTTAGCAAGTATAGTGTGGCTATAATATGGCGGATTTGCTGTGTTTGCTGTATAATAATCAGCAGCAGTTACTGAGCTGCGCCTGCTTCTGGGCTGTCTGCCAAGTACAGGAAATGTCAGGAGGGGGATGGGGAGATGAGATGAGAAATAGCAGCTGGGCGGGGAATTTTCAGCCACAGAGCTGGATTGAACTGACATGTAAAAAGTTCTCATGCACAGAGGAAGTAACTGAGTAACTTGGTAGGCATTGTGGTACAATAGGCCACTTCTGTATTAAGTATGAAAGCCTGAAGTATAAATTATTCCAGCATTTCACCATCTCACCAGTGGCTTCCTCCAGCCTTTTCAGCACAAGTCCCTCGCTGTCCTTTCGCAGTCTGCCATTCAGCTGCGGTAACTGGCTCAGTCGCGCCAGTCGTGGTCCAATGCATGCGTGGGAGGTGCCGCGCATGCGCAGAAGACCACAACTGGCGCGGCTGAACCAGTTATACAGGCTGATCGGTGGACAGCGTGGGACGCGCGCGTGCTTGTGATGCTGGAGGAAGCTGCAGGTGAGTATCAAGTCTGTGACAGCTCTGGTACACTTTAACCCCCTCCGGACCACCTAACGCCGATTGGTGGTGGGAGTGTGGCAGGTACAGGACCGCCGGCCTAATGCTGCATGGCGTAATTTCGCTCCTCGTGAAATTAGCAGGGAGCAAGCACTCGCATAAGCGTGCATTCCCTGCACTGGAACCCAGAAGGCTGCCGCAAACAGCCTGCCAGCTGTGATTGGAGCTGGCAGGCTGAAATAATAAAAAAAATAAATGTATGCATACAGCGCTGTGATCTAGCACAGCACTGTATAGGGGACAGCCTTGTCACTTAACTGTCCCTCCCAACGGTTCATAATCTAAGCCCAATCTACACGATACGATTCTTTGTGCGATTCAATTACGATTCTATTTACGGTTAGATTAAATTCGACGTCCAATCAGGATTCAATTCTATTTGCAATTGCAAAACAATGGCGAATTGAATCGAATCCCGATCGGACATGTCGGATTTAATCGGATCGTAAATAGAATCGTGATTGAATTGCACAAAGAATTTGTATCGTGTAGATGGGGCTTAATCTCTATTATGGGCTGATGCCTATGTATGGGTATCGTATCTATCTCAGTCTAGGGCTAATTGGGGGGGTGGGGGAATAGAAGAAATGGGGATTTACAAAAAAAAAAATTCTTTTTAATGAATAAAAGATAGCAGACGCAATCAGAGACCACCATAAGAAAGCTCTATAAGGCTGGATCCCCCATAGCAGTGTCTGACTGATATGTTGAAGACTACTCACTTCCGCTGCAAGCGGCTTCGGGAGTGTTTAGGAGCCCGAGTGCTCCCAAAGAGGCACTGCTCCATACTGTGCATGTGCGAGAAAGTGTGCCCACGCATGTGCAATACTGAGCGGCGAGTCTCGCTCTCTCTATGCCTCTCGCAGCGGAAGAGAGAGCAGTCTCCAACCCATCAGTCAGAGACTAACCGGGGTGACAGCACTGGAACGCCGGCACCATAGGAGGAACGGGAAGGCTCAATAGCAGTGATTCTCAACACGTGGTTCGTTTACCCCTGGGGCTACGAGAGACCACAGCTGGGGGTACGCAGCGCGATCAGCTGTGCAGGCTCAGTGTCCCCTTGTGTCAGCCGCGCTTTGCAATGGTAACTGCAGGGTTGCCAAGCAATCCGTACTTTTGCCTCTCAAAGTCAGCTGTCCGTAGTTAGAGGACACTGTCCTTCCAAACAGCACGTCCTTGTTTTACCTTCCTTCCTCCCTCCTCCAGGGCTCGATTCATATTCAAAGATCACCCGGGTCCTCCCTCTCTGTCCCCCTCCTCCAGGGCTCCAAAGATCGCCCAGCACCTCTCTTCTGCCAATAGAAAGAGAGCCACCTGGGCCAGCCAGCTACGTCACGCATACCACGAGGAGGAGAGGGATTGAGATGGAACAACAAAGGCAACAGTCGTGACCTGCACTGTGTAGGCAGTATTACAGTGAGCCTCCTTGCCTGTCACACACCCGGCCAGCATGGAGAGTCGGTAACTCTCTGTATCCCTGTACTGCCTGCTTGTATCACTGCCGTGCAATCAGCCTCCTACCTCTGCTACTCACAGCTCTAGTTCCGTTCATCCTCAGTCAACAATAACCTCCCTAGCGGTATGGACAGATATATCCGTCCATACAAAACATGCTGTGACCAGTATAAACGTGCATACACAATACTCTCCTGCACTGTATACTAGACCCTTGCTTGACACATTTTGGCAAGTTACAGGAAAAAAAAAAATTTCAGACTTTAAAGTTGGAAAACCACTGTGCCTGTGTTGCCATGTCTTCGCTCCTGCTGACGTCACCAGGAGCGTACTGCGCAGGCACAGACCATACTGGGCTTGTGTAATACACTCCTGGTGACGTCAGCGGGAACGAGGACACGGCAATGCAGGCGCAGTGGTTTTCAGACTTTAAAGTCTGAAATTCCAGAAGTGAACCGGAGGCGGGGCCGGAGCATCGGTGTGTGGCTGCGTGGGCACAGGATGTCTGCGGGGGACCATTAGAAGCCCCGGGTAAGTTCAACTCATTTTCCTCCAACACCCCCCTCCCCCCCCCCAGTACTCTGCAGAGTCACTGATGGCACTCCTGCCAGCCACGAGGGAGCTGATAAGTGCTGGATAAATCCTCTGTGTGCTCTGATGACATTATGGCAGGATTAGATTGTGAGCTCCTGAGGACCGTCAGTGACATGACTATGTACTCTAATGTGCTGCAGACGAGGTCAGTGCTGTATAAATACAAAAAAAAAATGCCTAGAGCCTAGCTCCACCCACAACTCTGTGCTTCTGACTCCCTTCTCCCCTCCTTCCAAAATTTGGGGTGTCCTGCTTTTTTTTTTTAGAGGGGGGGGGGGTTACTTGGCTGGAACTAAATTGTAATAGGGGGTACTTGGGTCAAAAAAGTTGAGAAACACTGCTCTATGCAGTGTTCCCCAACCCTGTCCTCAAGGCCCACCAACAGTGCATGTTTTGTATAAATCCAGCTCTGCTGCAACACTAATTACCTCACCTGTGAATGTTTGTGGTTTTCTGCAAAACATATACTGTTGGTGGGCCTCGAGGACAGAGTTGGGGAACTCTGCTTATAGGACCCAGAGCCTTCCCATAGGTGTTTTTTTTTGTGTGTGCGTGTGTTAAATCCACCTCCCTTTCAAAGTGTACTTGAAAGGGAGGGGGAAAGGTGCCTTAATGCTGGGAATACACGGTAAGATAATGTGCCGGAATCGAGCCAGCGGCTTGATGCCGGCGCGTCCCCCCGGATCGATTCCCGCTCGTTCCTGCGGACACTTCTTATCAGCTGTTCATGTTTTTGTATTGTCCGCCTGCGGGGATTGAGCGCGGAATCGATCCGCCGCGGTGAGCATTACCTCATGGAGAGTAAAGTCTCTGGATCCTGTTGAGCATTTTCTGACCCCTCGTTCTAACGGTGTCACCCCATTCCACGTATGTGACAAACTGGTGGTCAAATGTACCTTCAGGGCTCCTCGGAAAGGTTTGAGGAGCATGTGTGCCCCCCCAGCTCTCCCGAAGACCGGTGGCTCCTTACTGCGCACGGGACACGAGTGCTCCTGAGGGCTTCCATACATGGCGTCCTGTCCCCGGGGACAAAGCTGGAATGAGGTCTTCAGTCCGAAGCATGCACCCAGGAGAGGATGTCAGGATGTGCTGTGACCCTCAGTATCCCTGCACAGGAAACTCCAGTATATCGATAGCAATAGAGTCAGCACCATCCAGTATTCTTATGCTCTTTATTGGTAAAATAGCATGATGTATGCTGTCAGCAGCTGACAGCATACATCATGCTATTTTACCAATAAAGAGCATAAGAATACTGGATGGTGCTGACTCTATTGCTATCGAAAGCTGGAATGAGGGGGCTCAATAGGAGCCAGAGCCATATGTGAGTATCTGACTCTTATTTTCTTAAAGCTATAGGCTTGCTATAAACCAGCGGTTCTGGATGCTTGCTTGGCTTAACAAGGGCGGAAAGGGATAATTTGCATATTTAGTAGGTGTGCATTGTGGGTAACCACAAAT
Organism: Hyperolius riggenbachi; assembly: GCF_040937935.1. Lineage (NCBI taxonomy): Eukaryota > Metazoa > Chordata > Amphibia > Anura > Hyperoliidae > Hyperolius > Hyperolius riggenbachi. The sequence goes on from NC_090647.1 coordinate 561,597,178, forward strand.
GTTCATTTATAACTGAATTATTGCAAATTTCCTTCTGTTTTAAGAAGGCAATTACACCAAGCTTTATTTTTTTTCAGATCACTACAAATGTACTTTCCCTGATACTCATCTGTGTAGTATTTGGAGGAATACATTAATGTGGGTACAGCCAGGGAGCTGGGCTATATAACAGGGGCGCTAAATTCCTCTGAGGAGCAACAATGTGCCGATACCAGAACTACCCAACTGAAGCCCCTGGAATTCCTGCTGGCGCCCCCGCCTACCCTGAAACCCCGCAGCCCTCACCAGACATACAGCAGAGCGCCGCCCCCCCAATATAACATATAGAAAATAGTAATAATACTACACAGCGCTGTGCGGGGATCAGACACCCGAATAGCTCACTCCTCACTTACCCGAGGCCTCCAGGTCCCCTCAGAGCCCACAGGCAGCACGGAGGAAGCTTTTTCTAGCTCAGCTAGAAAAAAAGGCGTTCCAGTTTCGTTCCTTGTCCGTGGTTACGTCACAGCCACAGGCATTAGTCTCAGCACTGCGCATGAGCAATGATTTTTTATGTCTCCGTCACGCCTCGGCCACTTCTGTTACACAAATATTCCTGCGGAGGGCGGAGCTAGCACGCCACATCTCTTCAGTCATATGGGGGGCGGATCTGGAGGGAGGCGGAGACTGACACTGCTAAGCTCAGGGCTAGTCGCACGTACTCCAAGCAGTTAGAGATGGGAAGTTCGGATCTTTTCAATGATCCGGATGATTCGAATCGGATCATTGAAGAGATCCGGATCTTTGATCCGAATCTCGGATCATTTTACTACCGGAAGCATTCGGGGGTGAAATGAACAGCAGGACAGGTCTGTGGACAGGAGAAGGAGAGGGGAGTGGACACACAGAGAAGGGGAGAAGATGGACAGAGGGCAGGGAGTGGACAGAGAAGGGAGGAGGGACGAGCAGAGAGCAGAAATGTTTGCACGTAATACCCACATGCTGAAGTCATATGCTTTACATATATTTCACCTATATGTTCATCTGTACACTTTGAAAGAAAAGGTCGCACAGTGAAAGAAAGCATTCCCAGAAGATAAGTGCAGCTGTGCCGAGTGCAGGAGGATTATATTGCCTTTCAATCACACTGTCTGCAAAGTTACTGAGCTGTGCTGAGCCAAAAGCTTCCCATGTGATCACTGTGCACAACTACGGAACAGGCAGCCTATAATGTGCAGCACGTTATAGCCAGTAATGTGTGCTCTACACATATCTGGCAGTGGCACCCATGTCCCCTCTCTCTCATCTACCTGTCTCCCTGCAAGGCTGGCTCCTTTCCAACAGAGCGATCCCTGCTTCCAGGACCCCGCTGCCCGCTGAGAGGGGGCGTGTCGCTCCTGGCCCCGCCCCTTTTGCGATACGAATCGTTCATTTTGATGATTCGGATGATCGACTCATAAAATAGATTCGGATCAAAGATCCGAATCGTTCATGATCCGGACAACACTACAAGCAGTATGACAGGTAGATGTCACGTGGTGTATTGCGGAACACAGCGGCTCGCAGCAGAGGTTACGCCTGTAGTGTACTCGCCTTTACTTGTGTGTGACAATAGGAATATCTGCACAGTGGTCTCAGCTCCGGGAGGCTTCACACGTGGGCGCATTTTACCGCTTCACCGCTCGGCGCTTCATCAAACACTGTTACTAAAGTGTATCTAAATGAGATCATTCCCACTGCAGCATAGCTTCCAACTGTCCCTCTTTCCTCCTCATTTGTCCCTCTTTCAGGATTTTGTCCCTCTTTCTATGTAATTATATGTATTTCTCTACTAAAAATGTGTTTGACTCTAAACTTTATTCCCATCCTTTTAAATTGATATATTACTAATTGTAAAATGTTAATATGAAGGAAAATGAACCAGGATAGAGAGCACCAGTGTGGTTTGCATTATAAAACATTTTTCTTATGAAATCTTTGATATGCGTGATTAGGGGTGTGGCAGGGGCGTGGCTTAAGAGGCCTTTCTCATCTCAAAAAGTTGGGAGGTATGCTGCAGCGTTTGCAATTTGCATACGTGCTCCATGCAGCGCTTTGGGGATGACTGCGATGTGCAGGGCAGTTTCTAGGCTAAAATGAACCCAGTGCGAGAGTGTAAAAATTGTGCCCCTCGTGCCGAAGCCAGGTATAGGTGCCTGCAGTATAGGTTAGCTAGGTCTAGTTGCACTCAGTATCGGTCAGGGGTCGGCAATCCGTGGCTCCGGAGCCGCATGCGGCTCTTTTTCCCCTTCGCCGCGGCTCCGGAGTGATTGGCTGCGGCGCGTGTGACTGTCGCTGTTGTCGCTGGCCGACAGCCTATCAGAGAGGCCGCCGGACCAGCGCAGTGCAGGGCTTCGGGCGGCCATTTTCCCGTAGCCCTGCACGTGACGTAGGAAGTGACGTAGGAGGAGGATCGTGGGAGTTGCGCGCCACAAGGTCGGGACCGGAGGTCGGGACAGGAGATCGTGACTAGGTGAGTAAATGTTTTTTTTTTCAGATTCTGCTTAAGGATTGTGCATATGGGGGTCATATCTGCGAAGGATTGTGCATATGGGGGTCATATCTGCGAAGGATTGTGCATATGGGGGTCATATCTGCTAACGATTTGTGCATATGGGGGTCATATCTGCTAACTATTTGTGCATATGGGGGTCATATCTGCTGAAGGCTTGTGCGTATGGGGGTCATATCTGCTAACGATTTGTGCATATGGGGGTCATATCTGCTAACTATTTGTGCATATGGGGGTCATATCTGCTAACTATTTGTGCATATGGGGGTCATATCTGCTAACTATTTGTGCATATGGGGGTCATATCTGCTGAAGGCTTGTGCATATGGGGGTCATATCTGCTAACGAGTTGTGCATATGGGGGTCATATCTGCTTGGATTGTGCATATGGGGGTCATATCTGCTAACGATTTGTGCATATGGGGGTCATATCTGCTAACGATTTGTGCATATGGGGGTCATATCTGCTAACGATTTGTGCATATGGGGGTCATATCTGCTAACGAGTTGTGCGTATGGGGGTCATATCTGCTTGGATTGTGCATATGGGGGTCATATCTGCTAACGATTTGTGCATATGGGGGTCATATCTGCTGAAGGATTGTGCATATGGGGGTCATATCTGCTGAAGGATTGTGCGTATGGGGGTCATATCTGCTTGGATTGTGCATATGGGGGTCATATCTGCTAACGATTTGTGCATATGGGGGTCATATCTGCTAACGATTTGTGCGTATGGGGGTCATATCTGCTAACGATTTGTGCATATGGGAGTCATATCTGCTAACGATTTGTGCGTATGGGGGTCATATCTGCTAACGATTTGTGCATATGGGGGTCATATCTGCTAACGATTTGTGCGTATGGGGTCATATCTGCTAACGATTTGTGCGTATGGGGGTCATATCTGCTAACGATTTGTGCGTATGGGGGTCATATCTGCTAACGATTTGTGCATATGGGGGTCATATCTGCTAACGATTTGTGCATATGGGGGTCATATCTGCTAACTATTTGTGCATATGGTAGTCATATCTGCTAACGATTTGTGCATATGGGGGTCATATCTGCTGAAGGATTTGTGCATACGTGGGTCATATCTGCGAAGGATTGTGCATATGGGGGTCATATCTGCTAACTATTTGTGCATATGGGGGTCATATCTGCTAACGATTTGTGCATATGGGGGTCATATCTGCTAACGATTTGTTTTATAATGGTTTTGCGGCTCCCAGTTTTTTTCTCTTTTCGGAAACGGGTCCAAGTGGCTCTTTATGTCTTAAAGGTTGCAGACCCCTGGTATAGGTAGTGGGCTATAGGTCCCCCCAATAGAGCGATTTTTTTTTTTTTTTTTTTTTTTTTTTTTTTTATGAATTGCTCCAAAAAATGCTTCATGCAGTGTGTAGCATTTTTTGGAGCAATTCATTAAAAAATAGCTCTGAAAATCGCTTTACAAAATCACACTCACAAATTGCTAGCGATTGCTATTGCGATTTTGGCGTGCACTAGCCCAGAGAGGAGTGGAGAGAAATTGAGAATAGCCTGAGATGGAGCAGAGAGCTTATCTGTATTGCACATCACACCGAGGCTACTTGCCTGTAATAGGACTCCTGTCCCTGCCAGTCTCTTATACAAGTCAGAAAGTAGCCCTCCTGGAGGCTAGGGACTGTCAAAAACTTTTCAACTTGTATAACACCTTATCCACACATGCAGTCATAATAACAATGGGGAGAGACCAGACAGATGTTTGCCCATGGACCCTTCAGGCAAGCTCTGCATCATGCTGTGTATATTTACCAGCTTGCCTGTCCTCTGATTGCACTTTTATCAGCTAGCCTTAAGTTTCATATTGCCTTACAACAAACCCAAATACACCAGACACCAGACCTGCCCTAAATCACTGAATGAAAGGTGGCCTGGGGGGAGATTGCCCCCCTTTCCCCCTGGCCAGTCAGCGTAGCTGTATACAGTGCTTCCCTGAGCTAATTACTCTGAAGTCCCCTGGGGAGATGGAGGGAGAGTTCGCAGCTCCCTTTGGCTGTCTACGCTCAGGGCTGCCGCACGGCCCCTAGAAACTGGCCTGGCGATGTGATTCTATTAAACAGGACTCACAATGCAAATCGTGGCAAAAATGTGATTGTGCTTCAATCGTTATTTGCCTTGTGAGTGTGAACTGGCCCTCAGATTTGTGCAGGGTAACGTTAGAGTAAGGACATTCTCCTCAGTCTTCAGTTATTCTGTACTAGTGATAACCACAAAATGCTAATTACGGTTACACATCATTTTCGTAATTATAATGCTAATGGAAAAAGCATTAAAAATTGCGTTTTGCCACATTTTGTCTCTTCTGTAAGACGGTTGGACTTTCTCCTCCATCGGGGGAGCCTCAGCTCTTATGTCAACCCCTCCCTTCAGGACAAGGAGGACCATTCTTGAGGACCCCACATGTTTACACCCTCTAGTGACCAGGCGTTTTAACAGTTTATTGCTCAGCCATACAACTCAGCACACAAGCGATTTCCTGTCGCTGAGTAGCCCAGCCAAGCCGGAATATGGGAATGGGTACAAGGGTGACCACAACACCCCGTTTCAAACAGCGGCCGGCGGGGAGAACACTGTGCCGGCCCAGCAGAGAAAGGGTCTATGCTGGGACTATAACAACGATAATTGCGAGCGGGGAAGCGAATGCAAAAGCCTGTTGAAACAGACGACTTTCGTGTTCACTGCGGCAATATACCCCCAGTGCGCCCGGTAGTTCAATCCGCCGTGCCAGCGTGATGGCCCAATCATTTTTCCCCCCATTCAATTCGCCATGGCCGCGGCCCTGACGCAAGATGCATAGCGTACCTCTGTGACCTCCCATCGGCGTTAGGCGGTCCTGGGGGAGCCACTCTGTGACCTCCCATCGGCGTTAGGCGGTCCTGGGGGAGCCACTCTGTGACCTCCCATCGGCGTTAGGTGGTCCTGGGGGAGCCACTCTGTGGCCTCCCTTCGGCGTTAGGCGGTCCTGGGGGAGCCACTCTGTGACCTCCCATCGGTGTTAGGTGGTCCTGGGGGAGCCACTCTGTGACCTCCCATCGGCGTTAGGCGGTCCTGGGGGAGCCACTCTGCGACCTCCCATCGGCGTTAGGCGGTCCTGGAGGAGCCACTCTGCGACCTCCCATCGGCGTTAGGCGGTCCTGGAGGATCCACTCTGTGACCTCCCATTGGTGTTAGGTGGTCCTGGAGGAGCCACTCTGTGACCTCCCATCGGCGTTAGGCGGTCCTGGGGTAGCCACTCTGTGACCTCCCATTGGTGTTAGGTGGTCCTGGGGGAGCCACTCTGTGACCTCCCATCGGTGTTAGGCGGACCTGGGGGAGCCACTCTGTGACTGCCCATCGGTGTTAGGCGGTCCTGGGGTAGCCACTCTGCGACTGCCCATCGGTGTAAGGCGGTCCAGGGGGAGCCACTCTGTGACCTCCCATTGGTGTTAGGCGGTCCTGGAGGAGCCACTCTGCGACCTCCCATAATTAGGCGGTCCTGGGGGAGCCACTCTGCGACTGCCCATCGGTGTTAGGCGGTCCTGGGGGAGCCACTCTGTGACCTCCCATCGGTGTTAGGTGGTCCTGGGGGGCCACTCTGTGACCTCACATCGGTGTTAGGCGGTCCTGGGGGAGCCACTCTGTGACTGCCCCTCGGTGTTAGGCGGTCCTTGGGGAGCCACTCTGCGACCTCCCATTGGTGTTAGGCGGTCCTGGGGGAGCCACTCTGTGACCTCCCATCGGTGTTAGGTGGTCCTGAGGGAGCCACTCTGTGACCTCCCATCAGTGTTAGGTGGTCCTGGGGGAGCCACTCTGTGACTGCCCCTCGGTGTTAGGCGGTCCTGGGGGAGCCACTCTGTGACCTCCCATCGGTGTTAGGCGGTCCTGGGGGAGCCACTCTGCGACCTCCCATCGGTGTTAGGCGGTCCTGGGAGAGCCACTCTGTGACCTCCCATCGGTGTTAGGCCGTCCTGGGGGAGCCACTCTGCGACCTCCCATCGGTGTTAAGCGGTCCTGGGGTAGCCACTCTGCGACTGCCCATCGGTGTAAGGCGGTCCAGGGGGAGCCACTCTGCGACCTCCCATCGGTGTTAGGCGGTCCTGGGGGAGCCACTCTGCGACCTCCCATCTGTGTTATGCGGTCCTGGGGGAGCCACTCTGTGACCTCCCATCGGTGTTATGCGGTCCTGGGGTAGCCACTCTGTGACCTCCCATCGGTGTAAAGCGGTCCTGGGGTAGCCACTCTGCGACTGCCCATCGGTGTAAGGCGGTCCAGGGGGAGCCACTCTGCGACCTCCCATCGGTGTTAGGCGGTCCTGGGGGAGCCACTCTGCGACCTCCCATCGGCGTTAGGCGGTCCTGGGGGAGCCACTCTGCGACCTCCCATCGGCGTTAGGCGGTCCTGGAGGAGCCACTCTGTGACCTCCCATCGGCGTTAGGCGGTCCTGGAGGATCCACTCTGTGACCTCCCATTGGTGTTAGGTGGTCCTGGAGGAGCCACTCTGTGACCTCCCATCGGCATTAGGCGGTCCTGGGGTAGCCACTCTGTGACCTCCCATTGGTGTTAGGTGGTCCTGGGGGAGCCACTCTGTGACCTCCCATCGGTGTTAGGCGGTCCTGGGGGAGCCACTCTGTGACTGCCCATCGGTGTTAGGCGGTCCTGGGGTAGCCACTGTGCGACTGCCCATCGGTGTAAGGCGGTCCAGGGGGAGCCACTCTGTGACCTCCCATCGGTGTTATGTGGTCCTGGGGGAGCCACTCTGCGACCGCCCATCGGCGTTAGGCGGTCCTGGAGGAGCCACTCTGCGACCTCCCATTGGTGTTAGGTGGTCCTGGAGGAGCCACTCTGCGACCTCCCATTGGCGTTAGGCGGTCCTGGAGGAGCCACTCTGACCTCCCATCGGTGTTATGCGGTCCTGGGGGAGCCACTCTGCGACCTCCCATCAGTGTTAGGCCGTCCTGGGAGAGCCACTCTGCGACCTCCCATCGGTGTTATGCGGTCCTGGGGTAGCCACTCTGCGACTGCCCATCGGTGTAAGGCGGTCCAGGGGGAGCCACTCTGCGACCTCCCATCGGCGTTAGGCGGTCCTGGGGGAGCCACTCTGCGACCTCCCATCGGCGTTAGGTGGTCCTGGGGGAGCCACTCTGCGACCTCCCATCGGCGTTAGGCGGTCCTGGAGGAGCCACTCTGTGACCTCCCATCGGTGTTAGGCGGTCCAGGGAGAGCCACTCTGTGACCTCCCATCGGTGTTAGGCCGTCCTGGGGGAGCCACTCTGCGACCTCCCATCGGTGTTAGGCCGTCCTGGGGGAGCCACTCTGCGACCTCCCATCGGTGTTATGCTGTCCTGGGGTAGCCACTCTGCGACTGCCCATCGGTGTAAGGCGGTCCAGGGGGAGCCACACTGCGACCTCCCATCGGTGTAAGGCGGTCCTGGGGGAGCCACTCTGTGACCTCCCATCTGTGTTATGCGGTCCTGGGGGAGCCACTCTGTGACCTCCCATCGGTGTTATGCGGTTCTGGGGTAGCCACTCTGCGACTGCCCATCGGTGTAAGGCGGTCCAGGGGGAGCCACACTGCGACCTCCCATCGGTGTTATGCGGTCCTGGGGGAGCCACTCTGTGACCTCCCATCGGTGTTATGCGGTCCTGGGGTAGCCACTCTGCGACTGCCCATCGGTGTAAGGCGGTCCAGGGGGAGCCACTCTGCGACCTCCCATCGGTGTTAGGCGGTCCTGGGGGAGCCACTCTGCGACCTCCCATCGGCGTTAGGCGGTCCTGGAGGAGCCACTCTGTGACCTCCCATTGGTGTTAGGTGGTCCTGGAGGAGCCACTCTGTGACCTCCCATCGGCATTAGGCGGTCCTGGGGTAGCCACTCTGTGACCTCCCATTGGTGTTAGGTGGTCCTGGGGGAGCCACTCTGTGACCTCCCATCGGTGTTAGGCGGTCCTGGGGGAGCCACTCTGTGACTGCCCATCGGTGTTAGGCGGTCCTGGGGTAGCCACTCTGCGACTGCCCATCGGTGTAAGGCGGTCCAGGGGGAGCCACTCTGTGACCTCCCATCGGTGTTATGTGGTCCTGGGGGAGCCACTCTGCGACCGCCCATCGGCGTTAGGCGGTCCTGGAGGAGCCACTCTGCGACCTCCCATTGGTGTTAGGTGGTCCTGGAGGAGCCACTCTGCGACCTCCCATCGGTGTTAGGCGGTCCTGGAGGAGCCACTCTGACCTCCCATCGGTGTTAGGCGGTCCTGGAGGAGCCACTCTGCGACCTCCCATTGGTGTTAGGCGGTCCTGGGGGAGCCACTCTGCGACTGCACGTCGGTGTTAGGCGGTCCTGGGGGAGCCACTCTGTGACCTCCCATCGGTGTTAGGTGGTCCTGGGGGAGCCACTCTGACCTCCCATCGGTGTTAGGCGGTCCTGGGAGAGCCACTCTGTGACTGCCCCTCGGTGTTAGGCGGTCCAGGGGGAGCCACTCTGCGACCTCCCATCGGTGTTAGGTGGTCCTGGGGGAGCCACTCTGTGACCTCCCATCGGTGTTAGGTGGTCCTGGGGGAGCCACTCTGTGACCTCCCATCAGTGTTAGGCGGTCCTGGGGGAGCCACTCTGTGACTACCCCTCGGTGTTAGGCGGTCCTGGGGGAGCCACTCTGTGACCTCCCATCGGTGTTAGGTGGTCCTGGAGGAGCCACTCTGTGACCTCCCATCGGTGTTAGGCGGTCCTGGGGGACCCACTCTGCGACCTTCCATCGGTGTTAGGCGGTCCTGGGAGAGCCACTCTGTGACCTCCCATCGGTGTTAGGCCGTCCTGGGGGAGCCACTCTGCGACCTCCCATCGGTGTTATGCGGTCCTGGGGTAGCCACTCTGCGACTGCCCATCGGTGTAAGGCGGTCCAGGGGGAGCCACACTGCGACCTCCCATCGGTGTTAGGCGGTCCTGGGGGAGCCACTCTGTGACCTCTCATTGGTGTTAGGCGGTCCTGGGGGAGCCACTCTGTGACCTCCCATCGGTGTTAGGCGGTCCTGGAGGAGCCACTCTGTGACCTCCCATCGGTGTTAGGCGGTCCTGGGAGAGCCACTCTGTGACCTCCCATCGGTGTTAGGCCGTCCTGGGGGAGCCACTCTGTGACCTCCCATCGGTGTTATGCGGTCCTGGGGTAGCCACTCTGCGACTGCCCATCGGTGTAAGTAGGCCTGAACGATTTTAGGAAAAAATTGAATTGAGCGATTTCTGTCCAAAATTACGATTTCGATTCGATTCACGATTTCCTTCAAATCGAGCTTTGTCTCCCCCCCCCCCCCCCCCCTTTGTGCCTGTTTGTTCCCACTCTGTCCCCCTGTCTCTCCTTGTGCCCCCTTTGCCTCTTCATGCCTCCTCCAGGTCTCTCTCTTGCCTCCTTTGTGTCTCTGTGCCCAAGCTGTCTCTCTCTGTGTCTCCTCTGTCCCCCAAGTTGCATCAGTTCTGGACATAGCTTCAAGCACGAGTCCAGCGATGCCCGTCTATCCACTTTGCCTCCTGCAGGCTCTAATGCACGGCATACTTCCTTGCCAAGCACAAGAAACGGCAGAGCGCGATAGAGGATGGAAGGTATGTCCAACGCTGCGGGCCGCAAGCACTGGGACTTTGGGAAAGTTTGAAGGCGTTTCTTCAAACTTCCCCATGTGGAAATGACGTGATCGCGATATTTGCCGCTTTGTCGATTCTGAAATTGTGATCTTGGTGATCGCGATTTCGATTTAAATTCGATTTATCTTTCAGGCCTAGGTGTAAGGCGGTCCAGGGGGAGCCACACTGCGACCTCCCATCGGTGTTATGCGGTCCTGGAGGAGCCACTCTGTGACCTCCCATCGGTGTTATGCGGTCCTGGGGTAGCCACTCTGCGACCGCCCATCGGCGTTAGGCGGTCCTGGAGGAGCCACTCTGCGACTGCCCATCGGTGTAAGGCGGTCCAGGGGGAGCCACACTGCGACCTCCCATCGGTGTTAGGCGGTCCTGGGGGAGCAACTCTGCTACTGCCCATCGGCGTTAGGCGGCCCTGGGGGAGCCACTCTGCGACCACCCATCGGCGTTAGGCGGTCGCAGAGCAGTTAAATATATGAGCTGTTTTTTTTCTTAACTTAGCCTCAGTATTTAGTATAAGTTGCCGTGTACTCTACTGTATTATACAGTACAGAGTACACGGAAACTTATACTAAATACTGAGGATAAGTTAAGAAAAAAAACAGCTCATATATTTAACTGCTCTGCGACCGCCTAACGCCGATGGGCGGTCGCAGAGTGGCTCCCCCAAGACCACCTAACGCGGGTCCCCAACCTGTGGTCCGCGGCCCACTGCTGGTCCGTGGGACGTTTGCAGTTGGGCCACGGGACTATCCTCTATAGCGATACTAGCTATACTGGGGCACTATATTACCTATACTGAGCACTATACTGGCTTGGCACTATACTAGCTATACTGGGGCACTATATTACCTATACTGAGCACTATACTGGGCACTATACTAGCTATACTGGGGCACTATACTAGCTATACTGGGGCACTATACTAGCTATACTGAGCGCTATACTGGGGCACTATACTAGCTATACTGGGCACTATACTAGCTATATTGGGGCACTACCTACCCATACTGGGCACTATACTAGCTATACTGGGCACTATACTAGCTATATTGGGGCACTACCTACCCATACTGGGCACTATACTAGCTATACTGGGGCAATACCTACCAGGGCCGGGATGAAGCAGAGGCTGGACAGGCACCAGCCTCTGGGCGCAGTGCCGTGAGGGCGCATTCATCTCCCCTCTACATGCATGCCTGCCCTCCACCTCTCCGCTTTCCTCACATGGCCAGCTGCCCACCTCATCTCCACTTTTTTTTACCTGCCCGGCTGCCTGCCTCTTTCCGCTCTCATCACATGCCCAGCTGCCCAACTCCTCTCCTCACATGCCCGTCTGGAACAGGGCAAGGAACGGCTGCTCGCCTGGCAGTTGCACAAGTCCCCGTACCTTGTAGCACCGCACATTTTTTTGTCACCCGAAAAACTTCCTTTACCCACCCCCCTCTGTGTCATCATAATTGGCCAGCGCTGTTATCAAAGAGATGACAGCTAAAGGGGGTTCAGGTGCCCTGTAGTACAGCATGAGTTGTGGATGCAGACTGGCTGCTTTAAGTAGCAGAGCCCAGCCTGCATGATGCTAGCGGCACGCTAATTAAATGCTGCCTCCCCATCTGAAGTGAAAGTTCTTTTTGGCCAGCGACATGATGAATAACCAGGGAATGGAGATGCTAGTCCTCACTTCTCAGCTTCCTGAGGGTGGAAGAAGCCAGCAAGATCCTGGAGTTACTGGACCGTAACAAGCAGCTGTGAAGAGCAGAGAAAGACAGGCTCAGGCAGGTTATGATGGGGCTGGGACATCAGTGGGAATGCAGTGCTAGAAATTTTTGCTGGCAGCAAGGAGAGGATGCTGGACAAGATGGCAATTGGCTGCACCAAGTGTGGGATGCCCTGGGCAGACTGGGCCAGGTCAGTCCTCAAGATTGCTGGCAAGAATACTGTTGTAGTTGCCCAAAGCAACTAGTCAGATTTCAGCTTATACATGCTACAGGTCTTTCTGTATTTTCTGGTCAACTTTGCTCCAGTTGTCTCAAAATCTGAGACCTTAAAAATAGATGAATTTATACTTACCTGGGGCTTCCTCCAGCCCTATGTACTCCATAGGCTCCCTCGCCGTCCTCTCCGGCTGCTCCATTATTCTACATTCTTCTCCGGTAATATGTCCAGTCACCATGAGTTACAGGAGCGCAATGGCAACGTAATCGCGCAGCCACACTAGCACAGTTCAGTGCGACTGGCGTCGATTGTACATATTCCCTGAGAAGACTGTAGAATAACGGAGGGGCCGGGGAGGAGGAGAGCGAGCCTATGGAGTACTTGGAGCTGGAGAAAACCTCAGGTAAGTATAATTAAATCTATAAGGTTCCAGGTGCATACACACTAGATTGATTTTGCCCAACGTACAAATGCCAGATTATTAGCAGAGGCAGTTATTATCAGCTGCCTCAGCTGTCTACAGTCCAGCGTGTGTACAGGGCAGCCTTTAGCGGCTCTATTGATCATTCAGTCTTTTGTAGTCAATTGTAATATCAGCTGCTATGCAATTCGAACAGATTGATGGAATTGATCCATTTTTTGGATCTATTCCATTAATCTGATTGAATTGCATAGCAGCTTTCTTTTCATTAGTGGGCCCGAACGATAGTTTCCAATCGATATTATGATCAAATTGGACGATCCATCGCCTGGAGAATCTTATTGTTTATGCCTGGTACACACCATGCAATTTCCCGTCAAACAGACGTGTCGATTAGATAATTTCTGATAGGTCCAATCTGATCTATGATCATTTTTCTGATCGATTTTCTGATCAACTTTACAAAACTGATCAGAAAAAAACGGAAATCAGATGAGACCTGTTAGAAATTATCAATCTACCTGTCTATATGACAGGAAATTACATGGTGTATACCAGCCATTAGAAAGGCCCTGAAGACTTACTGCTAGGGTAGGCAGAGTTCTGTCGAAGCTGCAGTTCCACTTGATATCTGTCGTATGTCTGGTACACACTATGCATTTTTTTTGTCAGATGGATGGGAAATTTTACATCTTTCGATAATTTCTAGCATGTCCAAGCTGCTTATGATTGAGAAAGGGATTGATTTTGTGCAGTACTCATGTCAAAATCGATCCCTTCCTCTCTTCAGGAAGCAGATTAGACATGCAAGAGATTATAGATTGATCGGAAATTTCCCATTAATCTGATGAGAAAATTGCATGGTGTGTATAAGCGCTGCTGATTTATTAAGTCTGGCGCCAAGAAAGTTGTTACCTGTAGCAGCAATTGCCTCTCTTGTTCAGTGTAGTTTGTCTGCCCACATGTTGGGGAGGATTTGTCATAACCAGAGCAAAGCGAATCAGAGTAAGGCCTAGTCCACACTAGGTCCGGAAACGTATCCGTGGCTCAGTTTTTCAGCCCTGATGAAAAACGGAGTCCCGGATACTAATGTTAAAAATAGCAGCCATCCTCACCCAAGAAAAAAACGGATCCGTCTGCGTTTGCAGGGACCCGTTTTCAAAAAATGAACGGAAGGTCCGGAATTGCTGCATTTTTACGGACCACGGATGGATAGTGAAAAGCAATGGGAAAACGCAACTCCATCTCCACAGGCAAAATAGCACCCAAAACGGATGAAAAATGATTGATTATTGGCCCAAAAACTCCTCCCACTACCTTCCTAATGGCCAAATTCCATAGAAAAGCATAGAGACGTTTTCTGTCCGCTTTTTGGGGTAAAAAAACGGAACGTTAACGGATGCAAAACAGATGCACTTTTTTTGAAAAACGGATCAGTTTGCGGTCTGGTGGTACTTCCCCCTAATCCTGGACTGCAGTGTCCGTCCTGCCACCGTGCCTAGTGTGGACCTAGCCTAAATGAAAAGCGAAGCAGGTGGAGACAGGGAGCAATTGCTCCGGGCGTCTAATCAGAATCTTTCATTAGGAAGTCTTCTCTTCTTTTGCACTAGGTCTGTTCCAGTATACATGCATTCCATAACTCTGCCTTGTATCTTTTCATAATCTTGTTCAAGCTAAGGAATTTAATCTAGGTTTCCTTGAGGACAGGGCTGGGCAGAAGCAGAGGTTGGAGCGGCGCTACACACGGCAGATAAGGTGACTAGCTGTCTCCTCAATACTCTACTGCCCCCACTATGGTACTGAGGAGACATCTAGTCAACTTGATGTAATGGGGACGGCGACTTTGGATAGTGGGAATACTGAGCTTTTTTACTTATGGTGTGTGTGTGGGGGCGCGCACTTTGGAACCTCTGCCTCTGTTGCTGGAGAAGCTTGTCCCGGCACTGCTACCTACCCATCCTGGGACTATACTAGCTATACTGGACACTATGCTAGCTATACTAGGCGCTATACTGGGCACTATACTAGCTATACTGGGGCACCACGCTAGCTATATTGGGGCACCATGCTAGCTATACTGGGGCACCATGCTAGCTATACTGGGGCACCATGCTAGCTATACTGGGGCACCATGCTAGCTATACTGGGGTAACTATACTAGCCATACTGGGGCAACTAAACTCCCTGTACTGGGGCAACTATGCTAGCTATGCCGCTACACCCCAGTCTTTCCCCCTAACCCCCCGTAACCCGCGGCTAACCCCGTAACGACTAACCAGCAGAACTCATGAGTCACAGCGTTGCAGCATGAGGCGGTTCTCTGTCTTGACAACTGAACAGCGATATTTACAGAGATTCTTACATGAGGGCCTCAGACTATTCTGTGTGTTGCACAAACATTCCTGCATGGGGCGGAGCTGACAGATGCCACACCCCGGTGTCCATATAAGAGACAGACACTGCTAAACCCTGGACTCCAGTCACATAGAAACACTCCAAGCAGTATGATAGGTAGATGTCACGTGGTGTATTGCTGAACACAGCAGCAGAGGTTACGCCTGTAAAGAGAGCTCCAGAGCTGGGCAGGGCTAAGCGACCAGAGCACATGACCTGGATGGGCGAAAGGTGACCCCAGACATCCCGATAGGTCAGCTTGGGTGAAAGGTGTCAAACAAAGGCGGGCAGGAATCTGCTAGCCTTTGATATGGTCAGGACAGACAAAGGGACTTCCTTTCAACCCAAGAGACCAGCAGAGCAGCACAAGGTTCTCGGACAGGCAAACACGCACGCATCCTCCCACTAAGGACACAGTAAGGACTTTTGCTATAGTTTTGGGGGGGCCTGGACGTGGCCAGCCATGGAGGCAGCAGCATTGGCAGAACTTTTGGAGAGAGTTAAGAGGCAGGCCGCAGCAGGAGGAATGGGGTGGATAGAGGGACAGATGGGGTACTTGGATTTGCAGGAGGGCCGTGCCCCCGGCTTACCTCAGTCCAGAAGTCGGAAGGCCCCCTCCAGATTCAGCCCATCAGGTTCCCCAGCGAGGCAGGGGGCTCCAGGGTCCAGGAAGACTCCCAGTCCGGGCATCCACAAGGGCCCACACAGCCTCCCCCCCTCAAAACCCCCCTCCCGCACCTCCCGCGGCAGCCCGGTGCCTGCCTGCACCATCCCTGAGCAAGCCCGAGGCAAGTCCTCCTCCAGATCCAACCCCCCTGGCCCTACCACGAGAGGCCAGAAAAGTAAATACATGCCCCAGAAAAAGGCCGCTGTCGGCACTTCCTCTAAACCCCGGGACAAGTCGGGGCAATGTACAGGCCTCCCGGAACCTCCCTGCTCCGCCCGCCGGCTTTCCCCGCCGGCTACCTCTGGAGCGGGCAGGGCCAAGAAGAAGAAGAAGGGCGCATCCGCGGCTTCCGCCCATCTCCAGAGCGGGCTCCGGCAAAATGGCGTCGACCTGGAAGTCCTCAGGGTCGACCCGGAAGTGACGCCACTGGACCTCCCGGCGGACGCAGCCATTCCCCTGGAACAATGCCAAAGCAGCGCACGCGCACTCTGCTCGGGGGACGCGGATTGCCATCCGCGTCCACCCCCTATAAGCGCATGCGCCCATCACCCCGGGGACGCGCAGGGTCACCCGCGACCATCCTCTACCAGCGCGCCCCCTTCTGGCGACTTCCCGATCCTCACCCCCCTCACCCCCATACCGCATTCCCACGCCAGGGACCACCTGGGAGACACACAGGGGGACCTTCCGGGGTATGCCCGCAACCCCCCAGCACCCCTCCTGCCCCCACACGCAGCCGTCACCCTTCCTCCACCCTCTCTCCTCTTCCCCTCTATTCATTACCTCGCCAGGGATCATCCGGGAGGCCCGCAGGGGGTCACCCCAGAGTGGGCCTGCGCCCCCCAAGCACCCCTCCCGCCCCCACCCTCATCCAATACCCTGCTGCCACCCCCACAGCTACGCCAAGCACCAGCGGCAGGCCCTCTGCCCCCCCTGGCCCCCACGCCTGCCATCCCCCCACCCTGGCCCGCTCAGCCCGAGGCCCCTGTCCCCGGGGATATCCCAGCACGCATCCGGCCCAAGAAACACACCT
Source organism: Hyperolius riggenbachi (assembly GCF_040937935.1). Taxonomy (NCBI): domain Eukaryota; kingdom Metazoa; phylum Chordata; class Amphibia; order Anura; family Hyperoliidae; genus Hyperolius; species Hyperolius riggenbachi. The sequence continues at coordinate 561,613,795 of NC_090647.1, forward strand.
CCAAGGGGAGAGGCGGGAGGGACAAGGACCAACAACAGAAGAAAAGCCGGGGGAAAGAAATCAAAAACGGAGGGACAGAACATTCCCGGAAGGGCAGAAAAAACAAGACAGCTACGGCAGGCTCCGACAGGGGCCGTGCTCACAAGGAGACACGCACCAATAATACAACGGCAAGCAGGTCGCAGATGGCAGGCTCCCATGGGAGCAGTGCTCAAAAGCAGCGAGGGAAGCATGACGCCGGGGAGGCTCCGGCGCAGAGCAGAGGCAACACACAGGGGAGAACGATGGCTCTCGGATGTGTGGAAGGGGTGGCTGCACTCCTACTACCGCAGACGCACCAGGCTATGGAGCAAGGCACCGGACACCCCCTGGAGCAAGATGCTCGGGGTAGAGGGTCACCAGGAACAGGATCAGTGGCGCCTATGGCGGCAGACTCAGGTGAGGAGATCGCCACTGGAGAGGAGACTGACGAAGAATGTTTAGTAGATGATTATTGCATGGGACGGGAAGGGGGCCAACAGGGGTACTTAACAAAAAATTCCCAATCGGCCTTTACGGCTAATAATGCACCACCCAACCCCTTATGGTCAGCTCAGATGAGTCTGTTACAAAACATGAGGGAAATGATAGCGGGGATGCAGAGCAGGCAAGGAGAAGCTGCTAGCGGGGTACCGGACAGGGATCTCGAGAGCTGCAGGGGCTCAAGCCACGCTAGCTCAAGCACCAACGCGGCCTCATGCGCAAGCGGACAAAAGCGCGCGCGCAAGCAGAAGCCCGCGGACAGGAGCCGTAGTTGCTCACGCGCCAGCAGCACCAGCGCAGACAGGACCTCGCGCGCAAGGGATAAAAAACGGCCGCGTAGAGGTCAGGTGGCAGACGCAGCGAAGAGAAACACCTATGTGGTATACGAAGGTCCTCTAGGTACTCACTTAAAAAAGAAACTAAAGAAAAAAGTGTGGAAACGGGAATATTTTGACATTTTCTCACTCCTTTCCCTGGACCGTTTCCCACTCGAGAAATGGGAAAGGGGCAAAGAACATCGTAGGAGCAAGGACGAGTTTAGAAGGAGGGTCAGACTAATACCTAGAACCTTTATGAATTGGTTGCAGGCATTCGTCACATTGGGGAGCATAATCGGGGAAAAGACGCCGGAATTATGCTCCTCCCTCTTCTGCTACCTAGACAGCATAATAGATGCATATCGCACTTATGGGGGGACAGCATGGCTAAAGTACGATGAGCAATATCGCCAGCGCATGGCGGTCTGGCCCTCATTAGGGTGGGACCAAAAAGACCTCCCCCTATGGACACGTCTTTTCACAGATCCTAAATCGACCTCGTCGGGGTCGGCTGGATCACAGGGGGGATGCGGATACAGTGTGCTGCGAGGTAACCAACCCCCCTTTTCAGGGGCAGCCGGCGGTCCCCAAGCAGGGTCGCCGGCATTGCGTAAGAACGGGGCGTGCTGGCTTTACAACAATGGCGCATGCAAATGGGGCACTAGCTGCCGCTACAAGCACGAATGCTCCGCCTGCGGCGGCCTTAACCATACGTGGGAGAAGTGCTACAAAAGGCTCCGAACAGGGCAAAAATCTCACGAGCAGGCTGGCAAAGGGGAGGTCACCGGTGAGCATCGCAGGGATGCAGCCATGGCTAGATAAATACCCCAACAGGGAGGATGCAGACCTGCTAATACACGGTTTCACTCACGGCTTTCGAATACCTTCACGGACCACTTCACCAACGACGCACTGCAAAAACCTAAAATCAGCCCTCCAGTTCCCGCACATAGTGCAACAAAAGATAGACAAAGAGGTAGAATTGGGAAGAATGGTTGGACCTTTCATAACTCCCCCCATCCCCAACCTTCACATTTCGCCACTAGGGGTCGTGCCAAAGAGGGAACCGGGCAAATTCCGCATGATCCACCACCTCTCCCACCCAAAGGGGGAGTCGGTGAATGATGGGATAAGCGCGGAACTGTCGGCAGTGACTTACACGAGATTCGACCAGGCTACAGCCTTAGTCAAGGACATGGGAAGAGGGGCACTCATGGCAAAGGTAGATATCGAATCGGCCTTCCGGTTACTGCCGGTTCACCAGGATAGTCTTCACTTGTTGGGATGCCAATGGGGCGGGGGGTACTACATAGACTGCTGCCTCCCTATGGGATGTGCTATATCTTGCGCTTATTTTGAGGCCTTTAGCTCCTTCTTGGAGTGGGTAGTGCGAAAGAGATCCAGCCTAAGGGGCTTGGTGCACTATCTGGATGATTTCTTGTGCGTGGGCCCGGCTAAGTCAGAGGACTGCGCATTAATGTTGACAACATTACAGGATTCCTTTCAGGAGTTTGGGGTGCCCCTAGCGCCAGAAAAGACTGAGGGCCCCACCGAGGTGATTCGGTTCCTGGGAATCGAGATCGACTCAGGGGCAATGGAATACAGGCTCCCACAGGACAAGTTGTCAGACTTAAGAGGGGAGGTAGCAAGGGCAATAGCGGCTAAGAAAATAACTCTAAGGGCACTGCAGTCGTTGTTGGGGAAGCTGAACTTTGCATGTAACGTTATGCCGATGGGCAGGATTTTCTGCAGGAGACTGGCCTTTATGACAGCGGGGGTCACGAACCCACAACACCATGTTAGGATCAAGGCGGAGGGGAAGGAGGATCTAAGAGTGTGGGAACACTTCCTACAGGATTACAATGGGAGAACGCTGTGGTTGGAGAAGCAGGTGGGCAGCGAGCAGTTGCAGCTGTTTACTGACGCATCCGGTAGTATCGGGTTTGGGGCATACTTCCAAGGACAGTGGAGCCATGGCCGGTGGCCACCGGCTTGGCGCAGGTCCCCTCTGATAAGAAACTTGGCCCTACTAGAATTCTTTCCGCTGGTAGTCGCTGCCGAAGTATGGGGCCCAGCGCTGGCTAATAAAGACGTGGTTTTCAATACCGACAATATGGCGGTGGTAGCGGTGGTGAATAAGCTGACATCCACCTCAGGGCCGGTGGTCAACCTAGTCAGGCACTTTGTACTGCAATGCCTAAGGCACAACATTAAATTTAGAGCCGTCCACCTGCCGGGAATATCTAACGGTATAGCTGATGCTTTATCTCGTTTTCAGCTGGAACGTTTCCGGGAGCTGGCTCCGCAATCGCATGCCCTACCGGTACAGGTACCACAACACCTTTGGGACATCATCTCGCCATAATGGCAGGCTGGGTCAGGCAATCACTAGCGGAGAGCACCTGGAGGGCATATTCCCGGGTATGGAGGCAGTGGGCGGATTTCCAGGCCAGCTCAGGGACAGCTCATGCAGGTTGGGGAACAGACAGGGAACGCCTCCTCGCATTTTTGGGTGAAATGTTCCAGAGAGGCTGCTCGCCGGCAACGGTAGACCGGGGCATGGCGGCGCTAGCCTTCATGTTCAAGCTCAAAGGGGGTGGAGATATAACGAAAGACTTCCTTTTCAGGCAGGCAATAAAAGGTTTTCGCAGGGGCCCAAAAGCTACGGACAAGAGACGTCCCATTACTCTCCCACTACTCAGGGATATTATGGTAGGCATGGGTAATGTTTGTCGGGACGAGCATGAGAGGAAGTTGTTCAGCCTAGCCTTCTCAATAGCCTTCCACGGGGCCCTACGCCTGGGGGAATTGGTTAGCCAGCGTAAAAAGGACCGGGGAGGGTTGCAGGTCACACAAGTTTCCATGGGAAAAGAGGCCCTGTTCATCCACATACCAAAATCCAAGACAGATCAGAGGGGAAAAGGGGCGACATTGACGTTGAGGGTAAGGCCTGGATGCCCCACGTGCCCTCTCGGGCTCTTTACGCAATTTATGAGGGAACACCCAACGGGGGGAGGGCCACTGCTACAGCACAAAGATGGATCAGCCCTTTCCCGTTATCAATTTGTTGCAGTACTTAAGCGCTGCTTGACTTATGTCGGTTGCAGGTCAGAGGAATACGGGTCACATTCATTCCGCATTGGGGCCGCCACAGAAGGGGCGGCAAGGGGCTTGAGTGATCAGAGGCTTCGCAAATTGGGCAGATGGAAATCAGGGAGGTTCAAGCTTTACATCCGCCCCCACTTGGTAGAACAATACTAGGGCAAGGGGGGGCCCTAAGGGGAGGGAGGTCGACATACAAGACATATCGATAAAAAAAAAAAAAAAAAAAATAATAATTTCTAAATGTGCCAATTATTACCTTCACAGATACACCCAAGCCCAGATGCAAAGTATGGATAGTGGGGCACTCCTACGTGGTATGGGCAGAACGACGGGCAACTCAGCGCAGCGGGGGAAGGAACTTGAGCATGAGTACAGAAGACGCAGAGGTGCACTGGTTTGGGTACCCGGGCCTTACGCTAGAGAGACTAAAATCCAAGTTCGCCCGGCTGACACGGCTTTGGGGTCCCCCTGATGTGCTAATGCTGCATATAGGAGGGAATGACCTGGGCTGGCTTTCAACGTACGACCTAATGACGGACTTAAAATACTTCATGGTTAGAGTTAGGGATCTCTGCCCCGGGGTGGTGGTGGTCTGGTCGGAAATGATACCCAGAATGCGGTGGCGCCCTCTGGTCCCATACGCAAAAATTAACCGAGCCCGTTGGAAGATAAACAAAGCCATTGCCAAATTTGTATGCAAAAGAGGGGGATTGTCAGTTCGACACAAGCTACTGGAAAAGGACTCTTCTTTCTTCAGGCACGATGGCGTCCATCTTAATGATGTCGGGAACGAGGCGTTCCTGTTTGGGCTGAGGGAGGCTGCGGAGGCCGCCCTCAGCGTGTGGCGGGGCATTCGGGGTTGAGGCGCAACTCCCAGAATGCGGTGGCGGGTCCTTTGTAAGGCCGACTTGGAGGCATAATCACAATAAGGACGTAATAAAGTTACCCGCAGAGCTGAGATGGAACATGGCTTGCGGCTACTTTGGTGATGGCGGCCTTGGCAGGGGACTCTGCAACGAAATGATTGTGGTTGCCGAAAGAAGAGGAAAAGGAAATCTGGTTACGGGAAATAGTGATTGTTTGTTGAGAAAATTGATTATTGTATACTAACATGTTTTTTAGGATTGGAATGTAACCAGAAATTAATGTTAATAAAAGCTGTGGCCTTGGTATTCCAAATAATTGTCACAGCCTGGTGTTTTCAGGGGAAGGGGAACCTATGGGGCTTATCCAGGTCATGTACTCGCCTTTACTTGTGTGTGACAATAGGAATGTCTGTACACTGGCCTCAGCTCCAGGAGGCTTCACACTTGGGTGCATTTTACCGCTTCAGCAAACGCTGTTACTAAAGTGTATCTATGGGCTCATTCTCACTGCAGTGTATGCAGTTACCATAATTCACATATGTGCTGCATGCAGTGCTTTGGGGATGACTGCGATGTGATTATCATTCTATTGAACAGGAATCACAATGCAAATCGCGGCAAAAACACGATCGTGCTTCAATGGCGATTTGCCTTGTGAGTGTGAACTGGCCCTTAGACTTGTGCAGGATAATGTTACAGAGCAAGGACATTCTCCTCAGTCTTCAGTTATTCTGTACTAGTGATTACCACAAAATGCTAATTACAATTACACGTCGTTTTCAGAATTACGATGGTAATGGGAAAAACATAAAAAATTACGTTTTTGCCACATTTCGTCTCTTCTGTAAGACGGTTGGACTTTCTCCTCCATCAGGGGGAGCCTCATCTCTTATGTCAACCCCTCCATTAGGACAAGGAGGTGGGTGTAAACTCCCAGTGACCAGGCGCTTTAAAGAGACTCTAACAAAAATAAGTCCCCTGGGGGATACTCACCTTGGGAGGGGTAAGCCTCAGGGTCCCAATGAGACTTGCCCCTCCCCTGTAGCTGCAGGCAGTCCAGCTCTGGCTCCCCCGAAGCGTCCCGCAATCCTCCCTCGACAAGCCTGACAAGGCTTGCTATATTTACCTTCCCTGGCTCCAGTGGGGGCGCTGTTGCGGCTCTCAGCACGGAAATAGGTGGAAATAGCCTAGCAGCACGGTGGCATAGTGGTTAGCTCTCTCGCCTTGCAGCGCTGGGTCCCTGGTTCGAATCCCAGCCAGGGCACTATCTGCAAAGAGTTTGTATGTTCTCTCCGTGTCTGCGTGGGTTTCCTCCGGGCACTCCGGTTTCCGCCCACATTCCAAAAACATACGGATAAGTTAATTGGCTCCCCCTAAAAAATTGGCCCTAGACTACAGTACTTACACTGCATAATATAGACATATGGCAATGGTAGGGATTAGATTGTGAGCTCCTTTGAGGGACAGTTAGTGACAAGATATATATATATACACACTGTACAGCGCTGCGTAATATGTCGGCGCTATATAAATACTAAATAATAATAATAAATAGCCGATCTCTGTCGGGTCCGCTCTACTACGCAGGCGCAGGAGACTTGCACCTGCGCAGTGCAGCGGACAGATAGCGATCGGCTATTTCCGTCTATCTCCGAGCAGAGAGCCGATACTGTGTCTGCGCTGGAGCCGGGAAGGTAAATATTTACATCCCCACTGTTTGGAGGGGCACAGCGAGACCGCCATGGGACACAGGAGGACGGGGGAAGCCTCGATAGGATCCGGAGGCTTCCCCCTCCCCAGGTGAGTACCCCCCAGGGGAACTTTCTTTAGTTACAGGTTTTCAGTTTATTGCTCAGCCATACAACTCAGCACACAAGTGATTTCCCCCCCCCCCCCCTGTTGGTGGGATCTGATTGCTGCTGCGATTTTATTAAGAACGTGTTTTTTTTTTTTATGTATCCCTCCCCGAGATCACCTCTCATAGCCTATGAGAGGGATCAGATTGTGAGCCACTTGATGGGACAGCTCAGTGACAAAGCTGTCCCCTGTACAGTGTTGGACTAGATTGCAGCGCTGTACAAACTGAAATAACAGGTTTTTTTCCATAACAGCCTGCCAGCTCTGACTACGGCTGGCAGGCAGGGGAATGCGTGCACATCCGCGCGCATTTCTCACTAATCTCTGCCCACCGCTCTTGACGCCAATCAGTGTTAGGTGGTCCTGGGGGAGCCACTCCGCGCAGGGCCGGTTTTAGCAACAATTTTTTGCAGCTGGTATAGTGAGGGAGTGAATCGGTCGGAGCTCCACATTCTGGCTATCCCAGCCTGCATGGAGGACAAGGGGTTAAAAAGTTTCAGGAGGGGGGATCCCACATAATTTAAAAAAAAAAAAAAAAAAAAATTTCCACACTCTAAACATAAAAAAAATGGTTGGGAAAATAGAAAAAAATGCCAGGGATCTTCATACAGCCATATTGCGGCTGTATAGCGATCCCTGTCCAAAGCGCTGCGGCTGCGTATAGACCCCCTGGAAACCCCATCAGGAAATTGATTGCTCTTTCTTTTGATACATGTAAAATTACACTACCGTTAGGTTTGCTACTAAAGTGACATTTACCGCATTTAATAGTATAATTTTTTTTCTTTTGAAACTTTAAAATCGATTTTCTCAAAAACTGTCTTTTTGAAAAATTGTTTTTTTTTCCTTTTACTCCCAATGATCTCCTTAACATATCCTGCAAATTTAGGGTTTCTAGCATTTAGGGCTGGTGCACACCGAGCGGCTTTTTGGGCGTTTTCGGATCCGCTTGCGGCTGCGGATCCGCTTGGTCAATGTATCTCAATGGGGTGGTGCACACCAGAACGGTAAGCGTTTTGCAGAAACGAATCCTCCTGGGGTGAGGCATTTTTTGGATTGTGGATGCGTTTCTGCCTCAATGTAAAGTATAGGAAAAACGCAAACCGCTCTGAAAAACGGCAGTTCAGAGCGGTTTTGCAGGCGTTTTTGTTACAGAAGCTGTTCAGTAACAGCTTTACTGTAACAATATATGAAGTGTACTATACTGAAATCTGCTGCAGCAATCCGCAAAACGCTAGCAAAACGCCGTAGAAAAATAAAAAAAAGCGTTTCAAAATCTGCTAGCGGGTTTTGGTGTGCACCAGGCCTTAAGGTGGATTTACTGGGTTTTTAAATGTGTATTTTTTTTTTTTCCTTTGAAAATTTAAAATCGATTTTCTCAAACTGTAAGGTGTTTTTGAAAAAATTGTATTTTCGTCTTGTAGCCATTGGGGGCCCCTACGGGTTCTGGGGCCCTGGAGCAATTGCCTCCTTTGCCTCTATGGTAGCGCCGGCCCTGACTCTGCGACCTCCCATCGGTGTTAGGCAGTCGCAGAGCAGTTAAATATATGAGCTGTTTTTTTCTTAACTTAGCCTCAGTATTTAGTATAAATTGCCGTGTACTGTATATAACGACTAACCAGCAGGTCTCATGAGTCACAGCGTTGCAACATGAGGCGGTTCTCTGTCTTGGCAACTGAACAGCGATATTTACAGAGATTCTTACATGAGGGCCTCAGGCTATTCTGTGTGTTGCACAAACATTCCTGTGTGGGGGCGGAGCTGACAGATGCCACACCCCAGTGTCCATATAATGGCCCATACTCACGGGCTACAATTGTCGCCGCAACACGCGGCGCGCGCGTGTTGCAGCGACAGGTCGCCCGTGAGTATGCGGCGTTGCACGGGTGCGCACCCCGAACTGTCGCCCGTCGCTGATGTCGCCAGGCGATTGAACCGTTCAATCGCCTGGCGACAGTCGCCGCCGCAACTGTCACTAGTCCGCATGAGTACGCGGACTAGCGACAGCAACATAATTGCAAATAGACGGCGCTTCCGGCGGGGGGAGGGACAACAGTGACAGCTTCCGCCGCATCAGTTGCCAGGTCCCTCCGCCGTGTGTATGCGGAGGGACCTGGGGAGGAGCTGTCGCCGGCATGTCTCGCACACGCTCCCGTGTGCTAACGACATGCCAAAAAGTTGCCCGTGAGTATGGGCCATAAGAGACAGACACTGCTAAACCCTGGACTCCAGTCACATAGAAACACTCCAAGCAGTATGATAGGTAGACGTGGTGTATTATTGCTGAACACACAGCAGCTCACAGCAGAGGTTACGCCTGTAGTGTACTCGCCTTTACTTGTGTGTGACAATAGGAATTTCTGTACAGTGGCCTCAGCTCCGGGAGGCTTTTTACACTTCAGCAAACACTGTTACTAAAGTGTATCTATGGGCTCATTATCACTGAAGCGTGTGCGATTTGAATAAGTCGCAAACATGCTCCATGCAGCACTTTGGGATGATTGCGATGTGATTCTCGTTCTATTGAATGGGAATCACAATGCAAATCTGGCAAAAAACGCGATCGTGCTTCAATCATGAATTTGCCTTACGAGTGTGAACTGGCTCTTAGACTACTTCACAGCGGCTCTTCACACGGTGAGGAAGATCAGGACTTTCTGGAGGGGCCGTTGCAGGGCAGGTACCAGCGGTGGCAGGGGGGGATCTGCCTATGCACATTAAAGTGAATGGGAACCGCATTTAACCACTTCGCATCCAGACCTTGTTTTCAACGTATTGACCAGAGCAGTTTTGACAGTTTAGCTATGTCCCTATTTAATCAGAAATAACTTTATCCCTACTTATGACACAGAAATGAAATATATATTGTTTTTTTCAAGACAAACTAGGCTTTCATTGTATGCCATTTTTTTCCCTCAAACAATTTTGTTTTCTATGAATTTTAATTGGAAAACAAAGAAAAAATAGAAAAACATGTATTTCTCAGTTTTACCAATTCCAGTTTAAAAATAAAAAGTGCTACTGTAGATAAAAAAACACAAATTTTGTTTGGCTATTCTTACTGCTTATCACAAAACTTAGATTATGTTCCTGTCACAATTTATGGTGAAGATATTTGATTCTGAAATAATGCTACAGAGTGTGTTTTTTACTATGAACTGAGAAAATACAAGTATTTTTAATGGTAAAAATCAATCTCATTAGCTCAGGAAACATATATTCCCGTTCACCAATTAGTGCTGCATCAGATAGTACCAAAAATGTGCACAGGAGCAATGCCCAATTCTGCACAGCACTGCTTCTGCTACAAGACGTATATCTACTGACCTGTGGCTTAGATGAAGTCCCAGAGGACGTATATCTACTGACCTGTGGACGAAGTGGTTAAAAAAAGACAGATACCCAAGGAGAGGGAAGGCTCTGGGTCCTATAGAAGCTTCCCGCTCCTCTCAGGTCCCCTTGTTCCAGTGCTGGCCCGCCCGAGTGCTCCTGAAGAAGGGCGGCTCTGTACTGCTCCTGCGCAAGCATGCTCTCTTGCACGCTCACGCCTGTGCAGTAAGGAGCCGCACGTCTTCGGAAGGACACGGCTCCCGAAGGCTTCCAAATACCCTTTCGGCAGGTGATTGAAATAGGGGAACCAGCACAGGATAGAGGGCACCGAGAGAGGAGCCAGAAGGCTCTATATGACCCAGAGCCTTCCCTCTCCTTATGTAAGTATTTGCTTCATTTTTTCATTTTTTTTTTAAAATGAGCTTCCCATTCACTTAAAGGGGGGGGGGGGAATCTGCCTACGCATGCTGGGGGGGGCATCTGCCTATATACATAGGGGGGATCTGATTATATGCACGAAAGGGGAGGGGTGAGCTGTCTATGTACACTAAAGGGGATCTGGATGGCTAACCTGTACTTCGGCATCGAGCTAGCTTACCTATACCCGGGCACCTACAGCTGGCTGAATTATACTGGGGGTACCTATACCGTGGGCACTCATATTCACCATCTAAGTGCTGATCCATCTTTGTGTATCAAAAATCATAAATCGAATCAATCACAATTTCTGGCAGAAATCGTGCAATTCAATCTTTTTCTAAAATTGTTCAGGCCTAGCTTGTTGGTAATCACATGAGGGGGCCGGGCTCCTCTTCAGTCACGCGTATGGGCGTTTCTGTGCAGCAAGCCGGAGCCTAGAGTGCAGGCGTGTCTGTGCTTGTGACGGAAGAGAAGGCCAGCCCCGATGTTAATAAAGGTCCCGGGCAGAGGCAGGAAGAGTTAGGAAGGCCCAGGTAACCTCTATGGGATCCAAAGGAATCCCGCTCCATAGGTACGTATGTGTATCTCAAAGTGATGACTGAGGATGTTCTGCAGCCAGCTTCATGCTTTGCTTTGGCTGATGGATTTTTGGATACTGGTGTAGGGTGACATTTTAAAAGTGCGTTGGGACGCTTTAAGGTGTTCAACACATTGCTCGATTTTCCTGGCAGATTCCCGGCAAATTTGATCCTTATGACTGAACCTGCCAGAGATCAATGCTGCAACATGGCCATCTCAACATCATTTCTGTCATTTTCCATCCAAAGTCAATTGAAACTATTGATTAGTGTTGTCCGGATCATGAACGATTCGGATCTTTGATCCGAATCTCTTTTGTGAGTCGAATCATCCGGATCATCAAAATGAACGATTCGGTTCACAACGGGGGCAGGGCCAGGAGCGGCACGCCCCCCTCTCAGCGGGCAGGGGGGCCTGGAAGCAGAGCAGAGATGGATCGCTCTGGGGGAGGGGGGGTAATGTGTGCAAAAAAACATTTCTGCTCTCCCCTCTTCGTCCACCTCCTCCCTTCTCTGTCCACTCCCTTCTCTGTCTGTCCACCCCCTCCCCTTCTCTGTCCACTGCAGGGAAAGTCCTGTCCTGCTAGTCATTTCACCCCCGAATGCTTCTCTAGTAAAATGATTCGAGATTCGGATCAAAGATCCAGATCTTTTCAATGATCCGATTCGAATCATCTGAATCATTGAAAAGATCCGGACTTCCCATCTCTACTATTGATCCGACAGGCTAGAAAGATCTTGCTTAAAGGGAACCTTAACTGAGAGGGATATGGATGTTTCCTTTTAAACAATACCAGTTGCTTGATATAAAGCAAACGGAGGCGCCAACAGGATAAAATTATACTAAAATTCTTAGAATTGCTTAGGAGGCAGTGGTGGACTTACCTCCCAGAAGCAGACACTAGAACTGTGTGTGGCTGGATGGTGTAATGGTTAAGGGCTCTGCCTCTGACACAGGAGACCAGGGTTCGAATCTCGGCTCTGCCGGTTCAGTAAGCCAGTACCTATTCAGTAGGAGACCTTAGGCAAGTCTCCCTACCACTGCTACTGCCTATAGAGCGCCCCCTAGTGGCTGCAGTTCTGGCGCTTTGAGTCCGCTAGGAGAAAAATGTGATATAAATGTTAGTTGTCTTGTCTAGAACTGTCAGTTTCAAAAACAGATTAAATTTATTGGCATACTCCAAAACAAGGCTGCAACGCGTTTCGCAGGTTTAACCACGCTTCATCAGGCAATAAAAAAGGAGTATATAGCAGCAATAGGTCAGACATACACTCAGCCCCTCTGACCAGTTGCTCGGCAGTCCTACTGATCTCTTTGGCTGACTGCAGCCAGATCACACATCTGAAACAAGCATGCAGTCTGACTTCAGTCTAATCCAGTCTGCGCTCCCCTTCCGCCGCCGGAGGTCTCTGCCCATGCAACTCCGGAGTCCCGCTGTTCGACCACCCACGTGGCTCACCAGGTCTGTGCTTCCCTTCAACCGCTGGAGCGGTCTCTGCTTCAACCGCCAAGCGGTCTCTGCTGCAACAACTCCGGAGTCCCGCCGCTCGGCCACCCCTGCCGCTCATTCGACCACCACCGGAGGGAGAGGTCTCGGCTATCAGCCCATCTCCGTCGGTCTCCCCTGCTGCTGCTGCACCAAGGTCTGCATCCTGCCTGCAATCTGCCAGCCGCCTGCCCTCCAAAACAGCCGACACAGCCAGCACCAGCTGCAGACACCCTGGAGCCGCACTGACGAGGTAGCACTCCCAGAGCCTGCACTGACCAGAGGACCAGGCCCGCTGGTAAGCTACAGCTGCTACCCCATGCCCATCCACGGCCCACTGCCCAGTCAGCTCTCACCAGGGACCTAAACTTACCAGCACCCTGAGCTAATCTCCACTCTCTGGAGGACTACATCCCTGCCCACAAGCTCTGCAGGCCCTCTCCATCCCAGTTTGTGAGCCCTCTTGCCCTCCATCGGCACTGTACTCCACCGACACTGTTGGTCCTCCCTGCTGGACGTTTCCCCCGCTGCACACTGGCCTACAAACTCTGCAAGCCCTCCCCACCACACTTTGGGCTCTCTGGCCTTCCCCACCACGCCTTGGGCTCTCCTGCCTCCCACCCGCACGACCTGCCCCCCCCTGTAGTGTGCAGTAGCACCTTGGTACCATGGCCTCGGAGCGGGCACGCTCCCCAACAACCATGCGCATCACCACCTACACAAGAGCAGAGCTACTGTGCTGGGAAGCCTGCAGTGTAGCGACTCATGTCCCTTTGCACGACGCAGTCTGGGCCCACATTGATCTCCTCGCCAGCAAGATCAGGAAACGCCGCCCCAGGGGGTGCAGGGCTGGAGTACAAGTGAGACTTAAGAAAAAGGTCCTGCGTTCACCCATTCCAGCTATCCTCCTGGCAAACGTTCGCTCCCTCCCAAACAAGATAGACAAACTGCTCGTACTACTCAGCAATAATCCCCAAGTGGGCGCAAACACACCAGTCCTGTGCTTCATGGAAACTTGGCTGAATGACAGCATCCCAGACAACTCTCTTTTGCTTCCAGGTTTCAACCTCTTCCGCGCGGACCGTGACAGCGTACTTTCCGGTAAACAGAGAGGCGGAGGCATCTGCTTCTACATTAAAGCTGGCCATACATTGGCCCGATTTGCGCCCGTTTCGACAGCAGATTCGATCACTGGGATCGAATCTGCTGCCAATCGTTCGCGCTAAACGCACCCGCCGATCCGATTTCCTCCCGAAATCGGATCGGTCCGTTGATTGCGCCATGCGGGAAATTACCGTCGATCGCCCGCGGGTAGGGAGCGCGTCGTTAGCGGCGGCCGATCCGATCAAGTATACACTACCTGACGCTGGCTCCCGGGCATCTTCTCCGCGCTGCACCGCTCTGTTCCTGCTTCCATCCCAGCGTACATGAACTTCCTGTGTCACTGCAGTGACCAGGAAGTTCATATAGAGGGCGCTCTATTTGAACTTCCTGGTCACGGAGTGACACAGTGTACGCTGGGATGCGGTGCGGGGTGCAGCGCGGGGAAGAGGACCCGGAGCCAGCTTCAGGTAATGTATACGGTGAAGGGGGGGGACAGGCGGCAGGAGCAGCTCAACAGATTGTGATCAGTTTCAGCCTGAAACCGATTCACAATCTGTTTGCAGTAAAGGCAGCCATACGATCCCTCTCTGATCAGATAGGGATCTGTCAGTTGGTCGATCTAATGGCAAATCGACCAGTGTATGGGTACCTTAAGGATGCTTGGTGCACAAACGCATCCATCCTGGGCAAACTCTGCTCTCCAGATGTTGAGCTCCTTCTTATCAACTGTCCCAGTACTCACCAAGAGAGTTCTCCTCCTATGTTCTTGTTGGAGTATACATTCCTCCCGATGCCAGCACCAAGAATGCCTTGCGAACTCTCAGCGACACCATCTCAGCCTGGGAGACATCTCTGCCCGATTCCCTCTTCATCATCTGCGGCGACTTCAACAGTGCGAACCTCCGCCAAGAGGTGCCTCGCTACAAGCAGCATATTGCGTTCCCCACCAGGAACCAAAACACCCTGGACCACTGTTTCACAGTCCTCAAGGATGCTTACAAACCCACAAGATTGGCTGCTCTAGGAAACTCTGACCACTGCTTAATCCACCTAATACCATCCTACAGAAGACTCCTTGAGACCTCCAAATCGGCCATCAAGACTGTGAGAAAATGGACTGACGAAGCCAAGCTACAGACCTGCTTTGAGTGCACCGACTGGGCGGCCCTGGAGACACCCTGCCTTGAAGAATGGACTGAGAACGTCCCTTCCTACATAGGCTTCTGTGCGGAGCTGTGCATCCCCAAAAAGACTGTCAAGGTCTACCCTAACAACCATCCTGGTTCAACGGCAAGCTACGCCGGCTTTGCAAAGCCAAGGAAACAGCACACAAGTCCGGCACACCAGAGGAATTCAAGACAGCCAGATACACCCTTAAACGGGCACTCAGCGCGGCTAAAAGGGACTACTCCAACAAGCTGCGTCTCAGTCTCAGATCCAACAACTCACGAGAAGTCTGGAATGGTCTCAGGGCTGTCACAAATCTCAAACCGCCTCCCCAACACGTGACCCCAAGGCTCGAACTAGCTGAAAAACTCAATGAGTTTTATTGCAGGTTGGAACGCAAACCCAACCATCCTGGGGTACAGGCGACCACTCCTAGCCCACCTCCCACACCCACCTCCTCTAAATTGGTCCAGGGATTCTCAGTGCCAGTGGCAGCCCAAGAGGCTGATGTACTTAGGCAGCTCTAAAAGCTGAACCCCAGAAAGGCCCCTGGCCCGGACAGAGCGTCTTCTACCTGTTTGAGAACCTGTGCCAGTCAGCTGGTCCCTGTCCTCACCTCCATATTTCACAAATCCCTGACGGAGGGCAAAGTTCCCTCCTGCCTCAAGAGGTCTACCATCATACCAATCCCCAAAAAAACGGGCATTACAGACCTCAACAACTACAGACCTGTTGCCCTAACTTCAACTGTCATGAAGATCTTTGAAAAACTGGTCCTCACCCATCTGAAGGGTTCCACGGACGCTCTCCTGGATCCACTCCAATTTGCATACAGAGCCAACAGATCCACAGAGGATGCCATCAACATTAGCCTGTCCTCCATCATGGAACATCTAGACAGGCCGGACACCTACGCCAGAATCCTCTTCCTGGACTTCAGCTCTGCCTTCAACACTACCTGTCCAAGCATTCTGTATGACAACCTAGTGCAACTTGGAGTTGACCACACTCTGCGCGTGGATCAAGGACTTCCTCACCAACAGGAAGCAACTAGTAAGGCTCGGCAGCTGCTCCTCCCGGGAGAGAACCACAAATACGGGCGCCCCCCAAGGATGTGTTCTGTCCCCGATTCTGTTCTCTCTGTACACAAACCGCTGCATCTCAACCACAGACTGCGTCAAGGTTATTAAATTTGCGCACGACACCACTATCCTTGGCCTCATCAGCGGTGGGGATGAGCACGCCTACCGGAGCGAGATTGAGCGTATCTGCAACTGGTGCAAGCGCAACAAGCTTGTCCTAAACGCTGCAAAGACTGTTGAGATGATTGTAGACTTCAGGAAGCGCCCTCCACCTCTCAATCCTGTCCTCATCGAAGGCTCTGAGGTTGCCAAAGTATCTAGCGTTCGGTTCTTGGGTACAACTATCACCAACGACTTGAGATTGGGAGAAAACATCACCAAATGCCAAAAGAAAGCCCAGCAAAGGCTGTTCTTTCTGAGACAACTGAAGAAGTTCGGCATGCCCAAGGAGCTGATCCAGGGATGCTCAGCAGAGTTCGAATATTCGAGTAGCTCGAATATTCGAGCTCTTTTTCAGCTATTCGAGCTCGAATAGCTGCAGCTATTCGAATGGGCTATTCGAGTGAACTTGAATAGCCCACTCACTATTCGAGCTATTCGGGCAAACGGCGCTATTCGAGCTCGAATACCGAGCTCGAATAGAGTCATAGCCCAGATTGATGTCCTTAGAGCCAATCAGAGGGCTCCCAGGCCCTCTGACGGCAGCCAATCACAGAGGGGGACCCTGGCCAGCCCCTACCCTATAAATAGCGGCCGCCATGTTCCGTTTTTCCGTCCTTGCCTGACTTTGTACAGAGAGAGATCTGCTCCTTTGTGCTTTGGCTTAGCAAGTGCTCTATAGTGGTCAACTACCTAGCGTTTTTGCTCACATACACCTGCTCTATACACCTATATTGTTGTTAGTTAGATAGACATTGTATTTTAGTTAGTAGCTTGTGTGTTACATAGAGACAGGCAGCTGCTGCAGGCAAGCTTACACAGCTTTAGGCCTCAGGGCCTTGCCTGTGTGGGCAGCTGTCCTCCTGTCCTCTGTTAGTTTATTTCTCATCTATACCAGTGTTTCTGCTGTTTATTCTACCCTGTCTTGTTCTTTACTTACTGATTGATTATTGTATTTTGTATACTGTACTAGGGACACTCACTGTTACTGTTCATAGCTCCTGCGTGTGTGTGTGCGTGCACTGTCTGTGTACAGTACACACTCTATTCCCTTCTACTGAATCATCTGATTACTACTGCATCTGATTATTGTATTTTCTAGTTAGTGTACTAGCGGACACACTCACTGTTCACTGTTCACAACTTCACACTTACTGATTACTGAATTATTGTATTTTGTATTAGCACTGTACTAGTAATCACTTAGCGATCTAATCACTTAGTGATTAGTGTCACCTCACCCACC
The DNA here is from genome assembly GCF_040937935.1 of Hyperolius riggenbachi. Lineage (NCBI taxonomy): Eukaryota > Metazoa > Chordata > Amphibia > Anura > Hyperoliidae > Hyperolius > Hyperolius riggenbachi. The sequence goes on from NC_090647.1 coordinate 561,631,035, forward strand.
AACCCACTCCATTAAAGTACCCCACTTTTTCACCCGCCCTTTTAAAAAACTTTTTTGTTTACGCCCAAAACATCTAAGATGTCTGGAAGTGGCAGCCAGCGCGGTTTGGGCAAGGGGAAGGGCAGCAAGGGAATCAAGAGGAGAGGGAGCAGCATTGTGGCAAGCCGTGGCCGCGCCACCATGCACAGTTCCACAGCAGCAGCAGCTGCATCAGTGGCTAACATTCCGCCTATAGCCACTGGCCGTGGACGCCTTGGGCGCCGCCCAGCAGGAGCAACTCACGCTGCAGAGACACAGCAGCAGCAGCAGCATGTAGCACCTGCTCCTATTTTCCTCCAGCCGGGTCGGAAACGTCCCATTGAGGAAAAGGATGCAGCCACTGTGGTGCAAGTGATGACGGAGGATGAGCAGCCCGCCATCAGCTCTGCATCCGAGGCCTCCACCCTCACCACCACCACCCCTGTTCGCAGCAGCCGCCCAGCAGGGCCTGGGGAGGAGGCCAGTTCACCGTCAGTTGGCGATCTGTCATTAAGCAGTCTTTTGACCCCAGGCATCATGAGTCAATTGTCTGCTGTTGTTGGCGATTTGGAGGAGGAGATGCTGATGGGCACTTTGGGGGAGGAGGGATTGGACAGCAAGACTGTGGCGACAGTCAAGCAGCCCATCCATGCATCAGGAGAGGAGTTTGGGGGGTCATCATCCCAGCAGGACATGTTTCAGGAGGGGGAGGATGATGATGACGTGGTGACAGACAAAGACTGGGTGCCGCCACCACCAGCACCTGGGGATGTCATCATCAGCAGCTCTGAGGAGGAGGAGGAGGATGCGCTTGTGGGCCTTGCAAGGAGGCGCACCATTGCAAGCATTGGCAGCAGTAGGCAGGTCCCACAGCCTGCTGGTGTCTCAGGCTCAGCAGCAGCATCTGCCAGTACCACCACCAGCAGCACCCAAGCCCCCCCCCCCCCCCCATGCCCACAGTTGACAGCAAGTACGCCACTTGCAACCACTGTCAGCGGAAGTTGAGCAAAGGTGCAGACCCCTTAAAGTTCAGCACCAGCTCTCTGATCAACCATCTTGCTGCTAAACATTTCCACCAGCATGAGGAGTTCCAGAGGCTGAAGGCATCTGGTGCTGGCAGTGGCACCACACCCATCACTGCACAGCCTTCAGCAGCAGCAGCAGCAACAGCAGCCACCCGCCCTCCTGCTCCTCCAGCAGCACCAGCAGGAGTGAGGAAACGCCCTGCTCCTCCCCCCTCTGCAACTCCTGCCGCCGACACTGAGGCCTGTTCTGGCAGCCAGTCCTCAGTGGCCTCCTCTGCTGTCTCCGCTGGTTCCCGTGCTAGCAAAAGGCAACGCCAGAGCCTTTTGAGCGAGTCCTTCCAGGGGGTGGTTAGGGCTCTGCCTCCCAGCAGCCGTCGCGTGCGTCAGCTGAACGGCTTGCTGGCACGGGCCATGTGCTCCCAACTCCTGCCGTACACGCTCGTGCAGGAGGGGAGCGACATGCGTGCGCTGCTTGCTTGTGCAGCCCCAGACTGGCAGCTCCCCAGCAGACACTTCTTCGCCCGCCAGGTCATGCCTGCACTGCACCGCTTTGTCATGGCCAATGTGGAGCGAGGGCTGGAGCACGCGGTTGGTGAAAGGGTCCACGTCACCATGGACTCCTGGAGCAGCCACTTCGGGACAGGCCGCTACCTGTCCTTCACTGTCCACTGGGTCAGCTTGGTGGAAGGGGGTGAGGATGGGAGAGCAGCAGCAACACAGTGGGTGGTGCCACCCCGCAGGGTCAGGGGAACTGCAGCAGGTTCCTCCGATCCTCTGCCATCCTCCGGCACACCTGGCCAAACCCCCCGCCTCAGCAGCAGCGTGAAGCCACGCCACTGCCAAACGCTGCTGCAGTTGGTCAGCCTTGGGAAGACCAAACTGACGGCAACCCATGTGTTGGCCAAACTCCAGGAGCAGGAGAGGATTTGGCTGACCCCCAGAGGCCTCAGAGTCGGAGAGGTGGTGGCCGACAATGGGGCCAATCTGGTTGCCGCGATCGACGGGAAACCTGACCCACATCCCCTGTCTTGCCCACGTGCTGAACCTGGTGGTGCAGAAGTTCTTGCGCACCTACCAGGGGATGGGCGAACTGCTGGAAACGGCAAGGAATGTTGTGCGTCACTTCCGGCGCTCGCCTGCAGCCTCTGCGAGCCTGGAAGACGTGCAAAAGGAGCTGGAGCTGCCACGCCATCGGCTGATCCTTGACGTTCCAACTCGCTGGAACTCCACCCTGGCGATGTTGGAGCATCTGGTTGAACAGAAGCACGCTGTCAACCAGTACCTTGCCCTGGCCACTGTGTCCGCCGCTCAGAAAAGGGACAAGACCAGCAACATCCCGTCCATCGTCCCCGATGACGACTGGGGGCACATGCAGCAGGTGTGCTTAGTGCTGGCTCCCTTTCTGCAGGCCACCAACATGGTGAGCAGGGACCATGCTATGGTGTGCGAGTGGGTGCCCCTGGTTTGTCTGCTGAACAGGGCCCTCGATGCTTTGCTGGAACAGGGAGCGGCAGCCTTGGCCCAGCAGGAGCGGCATGCAGCTGCACAGTCCACCTCTGAGGGGGAGGAGGAGGAGGACTTGGTGGAGGTCCCTGACCTTGCTGCTGATGAGGGGGATCAGCACAGTGCAGCTGAGTTGGTGCGGGGGTGGAGAGAGGATGAGGCGGCAGAGGAGGAGGATGAGGAGGACAGCACTGCCGTCGATGTGCCAGCAGACGTGGCCCGCGTCTTCCCAATGGCAGCGCACATGCTGCCGTGACTGCGCAAGGACCCCAGGGTGATCCAGATGAAGCAGAGGGAGGACATCTGGATCAGCATGATGTTGGACCGGCGCCTCAAGGGGAAGTTGAGCCAGTTCCTGCCTCCTGCAGGAGGAGACCCAGCGCAACAAATAAGGAGCTTGCAGCAGGCCCTTATTGAGCGCTTGGAGGAAGCCTTCCCCCAGCCTTCCACCCCCACTGTCCAGCCAGCACAGAGGCAGCAGCAGGTGCCTGCATCCAGCAGCAAGCGCCCCACAGACCTGCTGTCTCTCAGCAACGAGCTCTACAGGACTGTAGAGGCTCCAGCAGTGACTAGAGAGGAGGTGCATGCAGCAGCATCCTCCACCGGTCACAGCCAGCGCCTGACCCGCATGGTGGCTGACTACATGGGGTCCTACAGCGGGCTTGACAGCGATGCCCCTGTTGATCCCATGGAGTATTGGGTCAAGCGCCTGGAGATCTGGAGCGAGCTGGTGCAGTACGCCCTGGAAGTGCTGTCCTGCCCCCCTTCCAGCGTGCTGTCCGAGCGCTGCTTCAGTACAGCTGGTGGCGTGGTCACCGAGAAACGCTCACGTCTGTCTCACAAGTCTGTGTACAGACTGACGTTTCTCAAGATGAACCAGGCGTGGGTGGAAGGAGAGTTCCTGGCCCCTGTTGTCGGCGAGAGGGGGACATGAACTGGCTGCCGGAACCATTGTTAATATGCCTTACCACCCTTTACCACCTCCTGGCTCCTGCTCACTACTAAGTCAGCCTGGTTCAGTTTGACTATTACGTCGCCTGTAGTAGCCACACATTTTACACCTCCAGTGGGCTGCTGTGTACTGCCCTTCTGCTGTCTGTCTGTGTTTCCCACTGCCAGGGTACACAGATTTTACCTTCTGCTGCCACTCTGCCACCAGCTATTACGTCCAACAATAGCTATATGTGTAATTTGCTGTCAAAAAAAAAAAAAAAGTAAACCATTAAAAAAAAAATAGTTTTAATTTTTCTGAGGTGCCCGGGTTGAAAACTGTGTTGTCTCAGTTGTGTATTGGACACGATGTGGGCTGCACGACCGCTGTCTGGGACCTCATTGTTGTGTTTATTTACAGCCCTGGTATCACCGCTAGGTACCACAGCCTATTATGTCTCGCTGCCTGCCTCATTGACTGCCTGCTGCCACACAATCATCATCCTCCTCCTGCTGCTGCTCTTGCTGAATTTACCTCCTGCTGTCTGTGTGTTTCCACTGCCAGGGAGCACATACAATGGCGCTTCCACCATGCGCCACCAGCTATTACGCTCAAAAATAGCTGCATTTCTTTAAAAAAAAAAAAAAAGGAGGAGGAGGAGCTCGAATTTCGAGATCGAATAATAAAAAGGGGTATCCGAGCATCCCTGCTGATGACGAGCTTCTACACGGCTACAGTCGAGTCCATCCTCTGCTCCTCTATCATCGTATGGTATGCAGGCGCAGGGCCGGTCTTAGGTTTCACAGCGCCCTGAGCGTAACCAGATTTTGGTGCCCCCCCCCCCCCCCCCCCCATTCATCCTAGGCAGATCCCCCCCTTAATCAGTTGCTGTCAGTTATAACTGAAAGAAAACTGATTTTCAAAGTAAGTCCCATGTTTTCCTATGGCACCTTTCACACTTAGCGCGTTTTAACTGAAATCTTTTTCACAATGCACTGCTATGGAAAAATGCGTACTAACGCACACCAACTGATTAAGTGTAAAAGGACCCTTAGTGTTCCCCTTTTAGCGTACGGAGGTTGGGGATGGGGAACCTTACTTTTTTGCGGGTCTTCTCTTCTTCTGTCTGTCATACAGACAGTTTTGTATTGCAATCTGCAGACTCAGTGCCAGTTTAGCTGGGATGGATTCTGGGAGCAGAAGAGAAGATGGCCAGGACTCATCACTCAGGACAGGAGGACAGGGCAGGGTGACACAAGTGCTGCCAGGAGCGCAGCTAGAAATCATGGGGCCCCATAGCAAAATTTAGATTCCCCCCCCCCAAAAAAAAATGATTAGGCACCTTTGTGTCCCCACTCCCTGCACCAGTTTCAGATAGCCAGAGGTGCCACATGTATTAGGTAGCCCCCCAGTATTAGTTAGCTAGTGTGCTCCCCTGCCCCCAAGTTAGTACAGGTAGCCAGTGTGCTTTCCTCCCTCCCCCCACCTATTAGTATAGGTGGCCAGTGTTCCCATGCAGTGGAGATTTATTTACCTGTGTCATCTCTGCTGAGATGTGCACAGAAGATCGTTGGATAGTCTCCGGTGCAGTGAGTGAGAGGAGGATGTGTGCGGAGAGGGGGTGGGGCAGCAGCACTCAGCCCAGCCAGCATCACACACTGTGTTCCAGGACATCTCTCTGTGGCTGTGCTGCTACTCTGGTCTGCCCAGTGAGAAGTCTGGTGACGTTCTTCTAATGCATGCAGACTCGGAATGCAGCACACACAGGCACACGCAGCAACAGTATACCGCACCCGGCCAATACGAAAGTTGTTTAGCTGAACTGCCAGTGCCAGCATGCATGCTCTTTACAATGCGCCCTTCGCTCTGTGCATGGGCGTCCGCACATACGGCACAACCGGGCATCTGCCCGAGCCTGGCCGCCCGCTGCCCATACCCCCTGGCCGCGTGCCCGTGCAGCCAGCAGGAGGGGAACAGCGCAGAGAAGAGAGAGAGCTATGGGCACAGTGGGGAAGGGCGGACGTCTCCCCCCCCCCCCCCCTTCCCTCACCTTAGGGGGCTCTCTCTCCCTCGCTGTCCCCTCCGGAATGAAGTGTGCAGCGGCTGGCAGCGGGCGGAACTTACCTCGTCTCGCTCCTGCGCCGGAAGTTCTGGTGCCGCACTCTGGTCTGGATCAGACCAGAGTAGTGGCTAATCCATCCGGCGCGTGCGACGAGAGGAGGTAAGTTCCGCCCGCTCTCAGCCGCTGCACACTTCATTCCGGACTCCGGAGGGGAGAGCGAGAGAGGGAGGGAGAGCCCCCTAAGGTGAGTGCCCATAGCTCTCCCTCTTCTCTGCGCTGCTCCCCTCCTCCTGCACACATGGCCACTTTTTCTGGGGACATATCCCCCTGGCTACATATACTGGGACATATTTCCATGGCTACATATACTGGGACATATACCCCTGCCTACATATACTGGGACATATACCCCTGCCTACATATACTGGGACATATACCCCTGCCTACATATACTGGGACATGTTATAAACTGTTCTTATCACCTTGCTTCGACACCATCGTCTCACAGACTGTGAGATCACTTGACTCTCCACACAGCAAACAGGAGATAGACTTCCTCAGGCTTTTTCAATGTTCACGTTATTTATTCAGGAAACAGGAATACAGATAGATACATTCATCATATCCTAGCCATGCCAATCTTCATGTTGCGTTACAAGCTCATGAGTAGACTCCCTCTTGAAGTCAATCAGGTACCTTCTTCCTAACTACGTTACACTAAACTACATATGTACAGCATACATTATATCAGATTACAGAAAGGACGAACATGCTTAGGTCCCAGTCGGCCTTGCGAGCTAGTGCAGAAGGAAGAAGCAGAAGTGAGTTCTCCATTGCTTGCTCCAGCTTTAATACCGACTAGGAAAGAGTTAAATATGACATCATCTTCGCCACCCCCTATATCAGTCTATTGGTGGACCCACTCGTGGTGTCATCATACCCGCCTACTCAATAATCAATGAGGCACTTGACCCAGATGCGGGAATGTGAATGTTTAGTAAATATGGCCAATGTTTACTGTTCCTGTCCTGTAAGTGGAGGTCAGAGTAAACCGATGGCCTTCTCTTAGGAACATGTTCTCAGTATCTGCGTGTATCTTCTGCTACACGCAGACCCTGAGATGCCTCTGTCTATTTTAAAGGCATACACTGCGGACAAGCCTTTTACATAAAACTCAGGCCAAGTAACTGAGGCCTACTTAAATTATAACAATCCCCCCTAAAACGGCTTGACCCGCAGATCCCAGCGTCTGAACCTCCCAGTACCTGGTTTCTTTCTTGTATGTTTCACTTTTCGATGTTCGTGCTCACACAACTTCTCTGCTCTAGGCGGTTACCCCTGGAAGAGAGAGAGCAAGACCTCTTGGTCTTCCTGTAACCAGGCTCTCTGGGGAAGCCCTACTTCTAAGTCCCTCAATACCACATGCTCAGCATTTGCGTCACTTGCGTATCACTCACAAACTTGCATGACCACAGAAAAGTGAAACTCGTTTGGTTGTTACAAAACGGAGCAGTGCCAGGTGCCTTCTAAAAGAGCGCCTTTATACAATCAGCTCCTAGGTACTACTAAACCTATACCCGTAACCCTGTAGATCCCTTAATTTAAACTATTGGTTCCGGAGATTGTTTGAGGCACCAATCTCTGGACCGGTTAATTTATTTTACGTAATTTTAACCCGCAACCTCACCTGGATAACGATGCCTAAAGTTGTCATCCCCATCCAGACGACCAGTGGGTGTAGAAAGAACTTTGGAACTGCAGATGCCCCGTCCGAGTGTCCCTGGAACATCACCGGAACCTTTGTCCACCAGGGCAGACTGGAACTCACCTGCTCATTTCTGTGTTCTACCTCGTTAAGATCACCTGTATCATGGTGAAATCTTACCTCTAACTTAGTGTACTGTTTGTTTAACCTTTGTAACAAAATGTGGTCGTCTTGGATCAAAACCTGTTCCCCTTTGTCCCATGTCGTGTTCTCTTTCAGGACGGGAACTACCCGTGAAACTTTGACCTGTAGCGTTCTCTTAACAATTTGAGAAACAACGTCATCAAGCCTGGATGACAGGATCCATATGGGATCTCCACTCACACAATATGTTCCTCTTGGAAACTCCCCCTTATCGGAACAATTATGAGAATATACCTTGAATGTATCATTAGAACTTATGTTAAAAAACCAAACCTTTCCTTCCGCCACCGGAACTATTGGTTGGGCTTCAGGGTGGATCTTTTGAATGGTAGCCTCGCATTCTGCGTTATTGAGCCTGCAGGCTTCTTCACTAAATTTGGCTTGCCCCGGCCAACGCAGATACTTCTGCAAGAATTGCCCGCATGAGGACAACTCTACTTGCTTCACCTCCCCGTCTAGCACCAAAAAAAGTTGACCTCTCAGGTCCGGGTGTAAGACCCGGGTTGAGGTGGGAACTAAGGAAGTGGCGGTGCCTAAAGGAATGTTGCACCGTTTCCATTTGTTCACCCAAACATCTCAAAGCTGCCATGCAAAAGATCCTTCTCCAGAAAAATTAATATACCTCCCCTTGTCCAATCTCTCGCTGACAAAATATGTCCCCAGCTGTCCTGATTGGACCTCTTCCCCCCTTACGTCCTGAGGCACAATATGTACCTGAGGTCGGGAAGACTGTACTCTCTGCAATCTTTCGATTAAGAGTACCTCTTCACTTACCCAACTCTCATGAGGATAAGCTGTTGCCTATGGACTGTGTAATATCGTCCCCTGTTGTGACCCGTGTGGTGTGAATGGGGTTCCCTGTGTGGGCTTTCCCTCCCCCGGGACCGCTCTCCCCACCCTCTTTGTCACCTGGAAATGTGGCTTGATCTCGATTTTTACTTCTTGTTTTGAGAACCTCCCACCCTTGGCTTTCCAGCCTTTACGTGTGTATAGTTGTTTCAGAGGCACTCTCTGTTGGTAACTCCAGAGTGTGATGTTGTCCCCTGCGTCTCTCTGGTAAGAGAATTGACGCCTCCTGCTCGTTCCTCTCCAATCTGGAACCATCTCACTCTGCATAACCAAGACAAGGTACCCCTGAATCACACACTCCACCTTTTGCATGTACCCATTGTACTGCAATGTACCTTTTACCAAACCTTTGGATCGGTGCATTGATTCTGGGAGTGTGACATTCAATAGCAGATTTACACTGCCATTAAATTCCCACTGCCCGCACACTTGACCCTTCAGACCTTTCACCCACATTGTGCCATGAAATTTGCTTTCTCCTGGCACAAGTGCTCTTTTCCTCCGTCCCTGCATGGTCCATCTGTGCCAAGCGGAGGGAGGTGTGAAAGGATTAGTACCTTTGTCACCAAACATTAACATGCTTGGGCCTTGCATTCTCATTAACCCCTTATTATACATGAGAATGTCCTCTCTTCGTTCTCCTAGGACGAAATGGCAACCTAGGATCACCATCAGCACGGTACTCCTCATTATAAAAGCACCACCTTGGGAAAGAAAAACATTAGCAATTTGCACTATGCTTTGCTCAGACAGTTTTTTTAGACGTTTTCCGATCTCAGGAACCTCGGTTTTTAGTCTCTTTCCCATTTCAGGAATCTCGTGTTTTAGTCTCTTTCCAATTTCAGGAATCTCGTGTTTTAGTCTCTTTCCAATCTCAGGAATCTCGCTGTTCTCCAAGCTTAGATTGGCATCTGGAACCTTTCGCGTATCCGACTGACATCTCCAGCTTTGCTGCCAGCACGGCATCTGTCTCAAATCCATATTGCCAAACACCTGAAATCGAAATACAAACAAATCAATTCTTATTAATGATTTGGGATTCGCCCTGCGGCTTGTACTCTTTACACTTTAAATTGATCAATATATATCGTAATTGATCTCGTTGCTTTATGGTTCTCCTGAACTCTGTTTACTCTTATTGGTAGATTGGAGTTAAACTTCACCCCCCTACCTCAGTACTATCCTCAGTACTTACCTGTTTAAAATATGCTCCCGCGGACTTCACCTATGGAAGCTCGCTTCACCTTTGGAAGCTCTCACCCCATTGCAGCTCACTCCACATCCCCCCTTATCTGTCCATGCGCGGCCGTCGCATGCACAGATTACGGATGCCACACCTGATGCTGCTTTGCAGGTGAGCCTGCAATGCTCTTACTCATTATCGCATTTACTTATCTAGAACTTCATCGCGATACCAGCTCTGCTAGAAGTTCTGTGTGTTGTACCCTCTGACCAATGTTTGCCGTGCCACCACCTAAACTACCAAAAAAAAACTGGCTGCCTCCCTGTAGGAAGGAGCACTTTGCGCTTAAACTACACAGGGTGCAGGGCTAAGCATACCAGCGTCACATGCCTGTATGCAGATCCCTGAATGCCCACATGGAAGGTAGTCACATGGCAAACAGCGTACTGATACACTGTCACTCTGTAAACGGCAATTCTATCATCTGTATAATTGCCCCATGAACTGTTGTCAGTCCTTGTTCTTTGTGCTACAATTGATAGGAGCTGGAAAAAACATATTTGACCAATCAGTGGACGAAAAAAAACGCACACAAAACAGCTCCAGCCCAGCATAGACCTCTCAGTCCAGCTCTGGCCCTATTCACGACAAAACCGGAAAAAAACGTTACCGCTCTGCAGAAGCGGCGACGGAAACCCGTGTTGGTCAACTCCCTTTTTTCCACCTCCGGCACCCCCTTGATGCACTGTCCCCCCCTATACTCTATTGGGAACTCATGCTGCACCACCCATTAAGGTGCCCCACTTACAGGAATCCTCCCATAAGCAACACAGTACAGACCCATTTCTGATCTGCACTGCTACGTGTGTCCCTGCACCTAGCTGGGAAACACTTCCTATTCTGGCATTCCTGTCCATGGACCCAGGGAAAATCTCTGGGGAAATACTTTGAGCAGTGGCGTAGCTACAAACCTCTGGGCCCCGATGCGGAATCTGGATGTGGGCCCCCCCCCCCCCCCACAGCAACAACAGCCCTCCTCCCCCGGCAACACCCGACGCACACACATATCCGAATCCCTATAGCCAGCTATAGGTCCCCCCAGTATAGGTAGCCAGGCATAGGTACGCCAGTATAGTTGCCCCCGGTATAGGTTAGCCAGGTAGGTGCCTCCAGCATAGGTAGCCAGAACAGTTGCCCCCAGTATAGGTTAGATAGGCAGGCGCCGCCAGTATAAGTAAGATAGATAGGTGCCCCCAGTACAGGTTAGCTAGGTGGGTGCCTCTAATATAGGTAGCCAGAATAGTTGCCCCCAGCATAGGTTAGATAGGTAGGTGCCCCCAGTATAGGTTAGTTAGGTAGGTGCCTCCAATATAGGTAGCCAGTATAGTTGCCACCTGTATAGGCTAGCTAGGTGCCCCGAATACAGGTTAGACAAGTAAGTGCCCCCAGGTTAGATTAGGTAGCTGCCCCCCAGTATAGGTTAGATGAGGTAGGTGCCCCCAGTATTGGTTAGGTTAGGTAGCTGCCCCCCAGGATAGATTAGGTAGCTTTCCCCCAGGATAGGTTAGATTATGTAGCTGCCCCCAGGATAGGTTAGAGTAGGTAGCTGCCCCCCAGGATAGGTTAGGTAGGTAGCTGGCCCCCCAGGATAGGTTAGGTAGGTAGCTGGCCCCCCAGGATAGGTTAGGTAGGTAGCTGCCCCCCCAGGATAGGTTAGGTAGGTAGCTGGCCCCCCAGGATAGGTTAGGTAGGTAGCTGGCCCCCCAGGATAGGTTAGGTAGGTAGCTGCCCCCCCAGGATAGGTTAGGTAGGTAGCTGGCCCCCCAGGATAGGTTAGGTAGGTAGCTGGCCCCCCAGGATAGGTTAGGTAGGTAGCTGGCCCCCCAGGATAGGTTAGGTAGGTAGCTGGCCCCCCAGGATAGGTTAGGTAGGTAGCTGGCCCCCCAGGATAGGTTAGGTAGGTAGCTGCCCCCCCAGGATAGGTTAGGTAGGTAGCTGGCCCCCCAGGATAGGTTAGGTAGGTAGCTGCCCCCCCCCCAGGATAGGTTAGGTAGGTAGCTGGCCCCCCAGGATAGGTTAGGTAGGTAGCTGGCCCCCCAGGATAGGTTAGGTAGGTAGCTGGCCCCCCAGGATAGGTTAGGTAGGTAGCTGGCCCCTCAGGATAGGTTAGGTAGGTAGCTGCCCCCCACCCGGCTGTACTGTACAGGCTGCGGAGTGCGGAGAGTGATGTCTCAGTCAGTCACTCACCACCGCAGTAGATTAGAGGCCAGCCAGCACCAGGGGGGAGAGAGCGAGTGACGTCATTAGTCACAGACAGTGACATGAGTCATCTCGCCAGACGCTCCGCCGGCCGCCGCTAATGACTGCTGTGCTGTTGTCACTGCTGTGACTGTCTCTGCTGCTGACGCTGGGGAGGAGGGAGAGAGGGGGAGAGGGAGAGAATCTGCTGCACTCTGCTCTGCCGGAGCCGGCGCTGCCGCAATTAGTAAGGAATGGATGCCGGCGGCCCGGCAGCACACACCATTAGATTATGCAAACAGGGAGGGGGGGCCCGGCGGCCGGGCCCCCCCTCAAGGCTTCAGGTGGCGGGCCCCGTCGCCAATGCGACCTCTGCGACCTCTATTGCTACGCCCCTGACTTTGAGAACCGAGACACACAGGAGACTGTCTCTGTATTTCTACCCCCCTTCCTTTCAGCTGCTCTGCCCGGAGCCGCGAGCACAGCCTGACGTGACGTGGATCCCCCAGCCCCTCCTCCCCCCTGCCATGACGTGTGGGAGCCATGACTCACGGGGGCGGGCTCTCTCCACTGCCGCCATTTTGAGTCCTGGATTGCCAGCTGAGATGGCTGCTCCCATAGCAGCCTCTCGTTCCTATAGACCTAGGAGAGAACAAAATCAAATAGAACATACATTTTTTTTTATGCCTAGTCACACACAGCCTCCATCCACAGTGCACAAAAATCAGCCTCAGCATTCCTTCACGTCTCAGCTGTAATCCGAACTGCAATCAGACATACGGATCCCCAGAGACGTAGGAATCTTTCTCACTCTATCACAGACATAACTAAGAACCGCCCGAGCGAGCTATACGACTCCAAACCACTGTAACTGTTTTAACTGTTAACATCCCAGCTCGAACTTCAACACAATACAGACATTGAAAAAACATGTTAGCAGCAGCACCGACTGGAAATGCGAGAAACGTGCAGAACATCTCACAAACAGAAAGACACTCGCTTTCCTCTTCTATCCCCTCTCTCCCCCCCATCCAGCCCCAACAGACTGAAGCACCGCTGGCTTATCTCCTCCTGCGGGGGACCCCCCCCCCCCCCCCTTTTTCCCAGCCTCTGTAGAGACGGGGAGAGAAGAGAAGAGAAAAAAAACTTCTTGCCAGCACAAACATGCCTGAGACAAATGCAGAGATAACCACTCCGTAAATATACAACACAGGAAGCTTGAATCTGAAGAAAAAAAAAACCAAGCACATAAACCAGACTCCCCCCTCCCACCATGCATGGGAGAGATGAGAAGCCCGCAGCCACCATGCTGCACTTAACACAGAATGTACACATTAACACATTATAACAACGTAAACAAACTTGCCTGAGCAGCAGATTCTTCGCAATTCACCAGCATTCCGCAACTTTTCCCACGAAACCTCTGTGGACACCGGATCGTCAGTGGGGGGCATCCACCTTCCCCCACAGCGGATCAATCTCCAGCGGCAGTTGCGAGCAGCCGTAGCCTCGGAGAGTTCCTTCTGACCCAGGTTTTTAGGCTTGTAACTGTGTGCACATGCAGTTACAGTGTAACGTCCAAGAGTTTCGCCGCTGATTTTTCGAATCGCTGCCGTGTGCTTGGCTCCCGCACACTTCCCACACCACTTATCAGTATCAGCTTGATAAGCTTTACCGTCTGCGTCCGTCTATTCCGCTTGTCTTGCTGTGGAATAACTTGAAAACTTCTTTTTCGGCCCCGGCCCGTCTGCCTGTTTTGCTAAACAGGGAAGGGTTTAACGGCACCACTGTTATAAACTGTTCTTATCACCTTGCTTCGACACCATCGTCTCACAGACTGTGAGATCACTTGACTCTCCACACAGCAAACAGGAGATAGACTTCCTCAGGCTTTTTCAATGTTCACGTTATTTATTCAGGAAACAGGAATACAGATAGATACATTCATCATATCCTAGCCATGCCAATCTTCATGTTGCGTTACAAGCTCATGAGTAGACTCCCTCTTGAAGTCAATCAGGTACCTTCTTCCTAACTACGTTACACTAAACTACATATGTACAGCATACATTATATCAGATTACAGAAAGGACGAACATGCTTAGGTCCCAGTCGGCCTTGCGAGCTAGTGCAGAAGGAAGAAGCAGAAGTGAGTTCTCCATTGCTTGCTCCAGCTTTAATACCGACTAGGAAAGAGTTAAATATGACATCATCTTCGCCACCCCCTATATCAGTCTATTGGTGGACCCACTCGTGGTGTCATCATACCCGCCTACTCAATTAATAATCAATGAGGCACTTGACCCAGATGCGGGAATGTGAATGTTTAGTAAATATGGCCAATGTTTACTGTTCCTGTCCTGTAAGTGGAGGTCAGAGTAAACCGATGGCCTTCTCTTAGGAACATGTTCTCAGTATCTGCGTGTATCTTCTGCTACACGCAGACCCTAAGATGCCTCTGTCTATTTTAAAGGCATACACTGCGGACAAGCCTTTTACATAAAACTCAGGCCAAGTAACTGAGGCCTACTTAAATTATAACAGGACATATACCCCTGCTTACATATACTGGGACATATACCCCTGCCTACATATACTGGGACATATACCCCCTGCCTACATATACTGGGACATATACACCTGCCTACATATACTGGGACATATCCCCCTGGCTACATATACTGGGACATATCCCCCTGGCTACATATACTGGGACATATCCCCCTGGCTACATATACTGGGACATATCCCCCTGGCTACATATACTGGGACATATACCCCCTGCCTACATATACTGGGACATATACCCCTGCCTACATATACTGGGACATATACCCCTGCCTACATATACTGGGACATATCCCCCTGGCTACATATACTGGGACATATCCCCTGGCTACATATACTGGGACATATACCCCTGCCTACATATACTGGGACATATCCCCCTGGCTACATATACTGGGACATATACCCCCTGCCTACATATACTGGGACATATCCCCCTGGCTACATATACTGGGACATATACCCCCTGCCTACATATACTAGGACATATACCCCCTGCCTACATATACTGGGACATATCCCCCTGCCTACATATACTGGGACATATCCCCCTGGCTACATATACTGGGACATATCCCCCTGCCTACATATACTGGGACATATACCCCTGCCTACATATACTGGGACATATACCCCTGCCTACATATACTGGGGACATATACCCCTGCCTACATATACTGGGCACATATACCCCTGGCTACCTGTTCTGGGGACATCTCTACCCCTGGCTACCAGTTCTGGGGACATCTATACTGCTGGCCACCTATTCTGGGGACACCTATAGACCTGGGGCTACCTATTTTTGGGCAACCACTGCTGTCAGATTAAGTGTATTTTGGGGAACTGCTGCCAGGTGAGAGGTGTCTACATATTAAGGGGGCATTCTGCCTATTTATGTGAAAAGCTGTCTATTTATGTGCCTCATGACTGCTGAATTTGTCTTGTTGCGGGCCTCATGGTTACTGACTTTGTCTTGTTGGGGGCCTCATGATTTGTTGGGGGCCTCAAGATTGCTGAATTTGTCTTGTTGGGGGCCTCATGATTGCTGAATTTGTCTTGTTGGGGGCCTCATGATTGCTGAATTTGTCTTGTTGGGGGCCTCATGATTGCTGAGTTGGTCATGTTGGGGGCCTCATGATTGCTGAATGTCTTGATGGGGGGGGGCCTCATGATTGCTGAATTTGTCTTGTTGGGGATCACATGATTGCTAACTGCGAGACTATGGAAAAAGCTGAATCATCATCATATGAGACAATAGCATTAAACCTACTTTTTCCGCTTTTTAAAACAGAAAATGAAACTGGGAGGTTCTAAAAAAATGAATAATTTTTTTCAGGAGTACGATGGATGAAATTGTTTATCTTCACAGTTTATTTTCAACTTAATTTTCCATAATATTCATGTATGAGTTAAAACGTTTGTATTTAGTTTAAATTGCTGTTGGCACTTTGTGATAGTAAAGTGACTTTGCAGTTTGGACACTCGACCTCCAAAAGGTTCGCCACCACTGTCCTAATCTAATGTCCCACCATTGCTTAGTTCATGTAAACTTGTCTCCACCCACGACCACACCCACATTCTGGTTCATGACCACACCCATTTCGTGGCGCGGCGCGCTATGCGCGCCGCATGGCGTAGCCAACCCAAATTTGCGTCGCGCCGCGCTACGCGCGCCGCCCCGCTTTTTTGCTCCCCGCTTTTTGCCCCCCCCCTGGAAAATTTTCTGCGGACGCCCATGGCTCTGTGGTGCCCTTTATGCGGCCATGCCCAAATCCGGCCATGCCCGGGCCCCCCCTGGCTCGTTGCTATGGTGGTGATCCCTATGCCAGCGCGTGCTGCGCGCTTCTCAGTCCTGAGCAGCCTGAGGCTGAGCCACGCTCCCTCCAATCACTTACAGAGGGGCGAAATTACTGGCTCGCACTTCAAGAGGCAGAGCCGCAGCAACAGTTTCTTGGTCTTCGCCCCCATCAGCCCCGGCACCACCAGGGGGCGGAGCTACCACACGAAACGGACCCAGCCGGTGCCCACAGCGCAGCAGCCAGTTAAATAATAGATATGCAGGCAGGGCGGCAGGAGCGCCCCCCTGGAAGCTGGCGCCCTGAGCGATCGCTCCGGTCAAAGGCCGGCCCTGTGCAGGCGCTACTGCAAGCAACTAGTACAGACTGCAAAGGGTGATCAAGGCTGCGGAGAGAATCATTGGGACACCCCTGGACCTCCTAAACGCATCCAGGCTACGATCTAGGGCAAACAGGATTGCACAAGATCCCCTCCACCCCGGTAGTCGCTTCTTTATCCGCATGCGCTCAGGCCGCCGCTACAGAACTATTCCCACCAAAACCTCCAGGCACAGGAACTCTTTCTTCCCCCAAGCCGTATCCCTTCTAAACTAATGCCCCTTACGCTGAATGTCCACCCAGCATGGCCCCCCGGTCATCCTGCAGAACTGCCACTTTAGGCCCTTATATCCGCATGTTATGTTCTGTTTTTATTCTGTCTGTTTTTTTATGCACCTTTTGCACAATGTCAGTTCACGTTCACTGTTGTAAACCTGTAATTTATTTTTTTAATTTTTTTTTTTTTTGCACTAAGCCCTATGCCTGTGTGTACCACAAATAATTCTGAGTGTAGCTTCCGCCGCACTTGGTGAAATAAATCTGATTCTGATGACATAGAAGGCGATGTGCCGGGGGGGGGGGGGTATGTTGAAAACGAATGGAAATCTGTGTTGGTGTGTTAGCAGATCCTTCTCTGATCAGAGGTTGTCTGATGGTTGTGTCTGCTGGCTGTCTGCCAGTATATGGGCTCCTTTACAATATCACACCAGTGTGGGGGAATCCCATTCATCTGATCATCTTCGGGGACGACTGGATGAGGAAAACACACTGGCTCTTATTCAGTTTACTTCACATATTTCTCCGGTTCATCATTTTTCATCTTTTGTACAAAATAAATGACAAATGTATTTTCAGTGTGGTCTTGCTGGAGGCTTGGAAGGTAATTTCTTTTTTTTTATTAATGAGGTGGGAATACATTTCCTGTGAGAACTTATTTATTTGTATTTATAAAGCGCCAACATATTACGCAGCGCTGGACATTAGTTAGGGTTACAGACAATATTTAGGGGTGACATACAGCAATATGACAATACAGGAATACAAGAGAGACCAGATCATACAGCACAGTATGAGCACCAGGTAATGCTTAGTCACTGGAGGGGAGCATGGAGATCACACAGCACAGTATGAGTACAAGGTAATGCTTAATCAGTCATTGGATGGAAGCATGGAGATCACACAGCACAGTATGAGTACAAGGTAATGCTTAGTCACTGGAGGGGAGCATGGATCACACAGCACAGTATGAGTACAAGGTAATGCTTAGTCACTGGAGGGGAGCATGGAGATCACACAGCACAGTATGAGTACAAGGTAATGCTTAGTCACTGGATGGGAGCATGGAGATCACACAGCACAGTATGAGTACAAGGTAATGCTTAGTCACTGGATGGAGCATGGAGATCACACAGCACAGTATGAGTACAAGGTAATGCTTAGTCACTGGAGGGGAGCATGGAGATCACACAGCACAGTATGAGTACAAGGTAATGCTTAGTCACTGGAGGGGAGCATGGAGATCACACAGCACAGTATGAGTACAAGGTAATGCTTAGTCACTGGAGGGAAACATGGAGATCACACAGCACAGTATGAGTACAAGGTAATGCTTAGTCACTGGATGGAGCATGGAGATCACACAGCACAGTAGGAGTACAAGGTAATGCTTAGTCACTGGATGGGAGCATGGAGATCACACAGCACAGTATGAGTACAAGGTAATGCTTAGTCACTGGAGGGGAGCATGGAGATCACACAGCACAGTATGAGTACAAGGTAATGCTTAGTCACTGGAGGGAAACATGGAGATCACACAGCACAGTATGAGTACAAGGTAATGCTTAGTCACTGGATGGAGCATGGAGATCACACAGCACAGTAGGAGTACAAGGTAATGCTTAGTCACTGGATGGGAGCATGGAGATCACACAGCACAGTATGAGTACAAGGTAATGCTTAGTCACTGGAGGGGAGCATGGAGATCACACAGCACAGTATGAGTATCAGATAATGCTTAGTCACTGGAGGGGAGCATGGAGATCACACAGCACAGTATGAGTACAAGGTAATGCTTAGTCACTGGATGGAGCATGGAGATCACACAGCACAGTATGAGTACAAGGTAATGCTTAGTCACTGGATGGAGCATGGAGATCACACAGCACAGTAGGAGTACAAGGTAATGCTTAGTCACTGGATGGGAGCATGGAGATCACACAGCACAGTATGAGTACAAGGTAATGCTTAGTCACTGGAGGGGAGCATGGAGATCACACAGCACAGTATGAGTATCAGATAATGCTTAGTCACTGGAGGGGAGCATGGAGATCACACAGCACAGTATGAGTACAAGGTAATGCTTTGTCACTGGAGGGGAGCATGGGGATCACACAGCACAGTATGAGTACAAGGTAATGCTTAGTCACTGGATGGGAGCATGGAGATCACACATCACAGTATGAGTACAAGGTAATGCTTAGTCACTGGATGGGGCATGGAGATCACACAGCACAGTATGAGTACAAGGTAATGCTTAGTCACTGGATGGAGCATGGAGATTACACAGCACAGTATGAGTACAAGGTAATGCTTAGTCACTGGATGGGAGCATGGAGATCACACAGCACAGTATGAGTACCAGGTAATGCTTAGTCACTGGAGGGAAGCATGGAGATCACACAGCACAGTATGAGTACAAGGTAATGCTTAGTCACTGGATGGGAGCATGGAGATCACACAGCACAGTATGAGTACAAGGTAATGCTTAGTCACTGGATGGGAGCATGGAGATCACACAGCACAGTATGAGTACAAGGTAATGCTTAGTCACTGGAGGGGAGCATGGAGATCACACAGCACAGTATGAGTACAAGGTAATGCTTAGTCACTGGATGGAGCATGGAGATTACACAGCACAGTATGAGTACAAGGTAATGCTTAGTCACTGGAGGGGAGCATGGAGATCACACAGCACAGTATTAGTACAAGGTAATGCTTAGTCACTGGAGGGGAGCATGGAGATCACACAGCACAGTATGAGTACAAGGTAATGCTTAGTCACTGGAGGGAAGCATGGAGATCGCACAGTATGAGTACAAGGTAATGCTTAGTCACTGGATGGAGCATGGAGATCACACAGCACAGTATGAGTACAAGGTAATGCTTAGTCACTGGATGGAAGCATGGAGATTACACAGCACAGTAGGAGTACAAGGTTATGCTTAGTCACTGGATGGGAGCATGGAGATCACACAGCACAGTAGGAGTACAAGGTAATGCTTAGTCACTGGATGGGAGCATGGAGATCACACAGCACAGTATGAGTACAAGGTAATGCTTAGTCACTAGATGGGAGCATGGAGATCACACAGCACAGTATGAGTACAAGGTAATGCTTAGTCAGTGGATGGAGCATGGAGATCACACAGCACAGTATGAGTACAAGGTAATGCTTAGTCACTGGATGGGAGCATGGAGATCACACAGCACAGTATGAGTACAAGGTAATGCTTAGTCACTGGATGGGAGCATGGAGATCACACAGCACAGTATGAGTACAAGGTAATGCTTAGTCACTGGATGGAGCATGGAGATCACACAGCACAGTATGAGTACAAGGTAATGCTTAGTCACTGGAGGGGAGCATGGAGATCACACAGCACAGTAGGAGTACAAGGTAATGCATAGTCACTGGATGGGGCATGGAGATCACACAGCACAGTATGAGTACAGGGTAATGCTTAGTCACTGGAGGGGAGCATGGAGATCACACATCACAGTATGAGTACAAGGTAATGCTTAGTCACTGGAGGGGAGCATGGAGATCACACAGCACAGTAGGAGTACAAGGTAATGCTTAGTCACTGGATGGGAGCATGGAGATCACACAGCACAGTATGAGTACAAGGTAATGCTTAGTCACTAGATGGGAGCATGGAGATCACACAGCACAGTATGAGTACAAGGTAATGCTTAGTCACTGGAGGGAAGCATGGAGATCACACAGCACAGTATGAGTACAAGGTAATGCTTAGTCACTGGATGGGAGCATGGAGATCACACAGCACAGTATGAGTACAAGGTAATGCTTAGTCACTGGATGGAGCATGGAGATCACACAGCACAGTATGAGTACCAGGTAATGCTTAGTCACTGGAGGGAAGCATGGAGATCACACAGCACAGTATGAGTACAAGGTAATGCTTAGTCACTGGATGGAGCATGGAGATCGCACAGCACAGTAGGAGTACAAGGTAATGCTTAGTCAGTGGATGGAGCATGGAGATCGCACAGCACAGTAGGAGTACAAGGTAATGCTTAGTCACTGGATGGGAGCATGGAGATTACACAGCACAGTAGGGGTACAAGGTAATGCTTAGTCACTGGATGGGGCATGGAGATCACACAGCACAGTATGAGTACAGGGTAATGCTTAGTCACTGGAGGGGAGCATGGAGATCACACATCACAGTATGAGTACAAGGTAATGCTTAGTCACTGGAGGGGAGCATGGAGATCACACAGCACAGTATGAGTACAAGGTAATGCTTAGTCACTGGAGGGGAGCATGGAGATCACACAGCACAGTATGAGTACAAGGTAATGCTTAGTCACTGGATGGGGCATGGAGATCACACAGCATAGTATGAGTACAAGGTAATGCTTAGTCACTGGAGGGGAGCATGGAGATCACACATCACAGTATGAGTATCAGGTAATGCTTAGTCACTGGATGGGAGCATGGAGATCACACAGCACAGTATGAGTACAAGGTAATGCTTAGTCACTGGAGGGGAGCATGGAGATCACACAGCACAGTAGGAGTACAAGGTAATGCTTAGTCACTGGATGGGGCATGGAGATCACACAGCACAGTAGGAGTACAAGGTAATGCTTAGTCACTGGATGGGAGCATGGAGATCACACAGCACAGTATGAGTACAAGGTAATGCTTAGTCACTGGATGGGAGCATGGAGATCACACAGCACAGTATGAGTACAAGGTAATGCTTAGTCACTGGAGGGGAGCATGGAGATCACACAGCACAGTATGAGTACAAGGTAATGCTTAGTCACTGGAGGGGAGCATGGAGATCACACAGCACAGTATGAGTACAAGGTAATGCTTAGTCACTGGATGGGAGCATGGAGATCACACAGCACAGTATGAGTACAAGGTAATGCTTAGTCACTGGAGGGGAGCATGGAGATCACACAGCACAGTAGGAGTACAAGGTAATGCTTAGTCACTGGATGGGAGCATGGAGATCACGCAGCACAGTATGAGTACAAGGTAATGCTTAGTCACTGGAGGGGAGCATGGAGATCACACAGCACAGTATGAGTACAAGGTAATGCTTAGTCACTGGAGGGGAGCATGGTGATCACACAGCACAGTATGAGTACAAGGTAATGCTTAGTCACTGGAGGGAAGCATGGAGATCACACAGCACAGTATGAGTACAAGGTAATGCTTAGTCACTGGAGGGGAGCATGGAGATCACACAGCACAGTATGAGTACAAGGTAATGCTTAGTCACTGGAGGGAAGCATGGAGATCACACAGCACAGTATGAGTACAAGGTAATGCTTAGTCACTGGATGGAATATGGAGATCACGCAGCACAGTATGAGTACAAGGTAATGCTTAGTCACTGGATAGAGCATGGAGATCACACAGCACAGTATGAGTACAAGGTAATGCTTAGTCACTGGATGGAGCATGGAGATCACGCAGCACAGTATGAGTACAAGGTAATGCTTAGTCACTGGATAGAGCATGGAGATCACACAGCACAGTATGAGTACAAGGTAATGCTTAGTCACTGGAGGGGAGCATGGAGATCACACAGCACAGTATGAGTACAAGGTAATGCTTAGTCACTGGAGGGAAGCATGGAGATCACACAGCACAGTATGAGTACAAGGTATTGCTTAGTCACTGGATGGAGCATGGAGATCACACAGCACAGTATGAGTACCAGGTAATGCTTAGTCACTGGATGGGAGTAGTGTTGGGCGAACAGTGTTCGCCACTGTTCGGGTTCTGCAGAACATCACCCTGTTCGGGTGATGTTCGAGTTCGGCCGAACACCTGATGGTGTTCGGCCAAACTGTTCGGCCATATGGCCGAACTAAGAGCGCATGGCCGAACGTTACCCGAACGTTCGGCTAGCGCTGTGATTGGCCGAACGGGTCACGTGGTTCGGGTAAATAAATACCCGATCCACGTCATTTCTCCGCCATTTGTCTGTGGGTTTAGCTTTGGGTAGGCAGGCAGGGTAGTTCTCTCTCCAGCCAGGCTAGCCAGGGTCCCCCCAGTCATTGTGTCGCTGCTGGGAATAGTAGTACACCGCTCACCCACACTATATAGCATTGTGTTTACTGCCACTCTGTGTGTCTGCTGGGAACAGTAGTACACCGCTCACCCTGTATAACATTGTGCTCTGTGTCGCTGCTGGGAATAGTAGTACACCGCTCACCCACACTATATAGCTTTGTGTTTACTGCCACTCTGTGTGTCTGCTGGGAACAGTAGTACACCGCTCACCCTGTATAGCATTGTGCTCTGTGTCGCTGCTGGGAATAGTAGTACACCGCTCACCCACACTATATAGCATTGTGTTTACTGCCACTCTGTGTGTCTGCTGGGAACAGTAGTACACCGCTCACCCTGTATAGCATTGTGCTCTGTGTCGCTGCTGGGAATAGTAGTACACCGCTCACCCACACTATATAGCATTGTGTTTACTGCCACTCTGTGTGTCTGCTGGGAACAGTAGTACACCGCTCACCCTGTATAGCATTGTGCTCTGTGTCGCTGCTGGGAATAGTAGTACACCGCTCACCCACACTATATAGCATTGTGTTTACTGCCACTCTGTGTGTCTGCTGGGAACAGTAGTACACCGCTCACCCTGTATAGCATTGTGCTCTGTGTCGCTGTTGGGAATAGTAGTACACCGCTCACCCACACTATATAGCATTGTGTTTACTGCCACTCTGTGTGTCTGCTGGGAACAGTAGTACACCGCTCACCCTGTATAGCATTGTGCTCTGTGTCGCTGCTGGGAATAGTAGTACACCGCTCACCCACACTATATAGCATTGTGTTTACTGCCACTCTGTGTGTCTGCTGGGAACAGTAGTACACCGCTCACCCACCACTGTATAGCATTGTGCTCTGTGTCGCTGCTGGGAATAGTAGTACACCGCTCACCCACCACTGTACAGCATTATGTTTAGTGCCACTCTGTGTCTCTGCTGGGAACAGTAGTACACCGCTCACCCGCCACTGTATAGCATTTCTGTACTGCCACTGTACTGCTGCCAGTGAGCGTGAACTTTAAGGATAAGTGAAATGAAGAAGAAATCCTGTGAAAGAGGGAGGGGCAAGGGAAGAGGTGTTCCCCCTGACGGTTCACGTACAGGCCACAGTGGAGCACCGAAGAAAACCCACTCAATACCGCCCATGTTGTCCAGGAAATCAACCCTCACAAATCCAAAAGAACAGGACCAGATAATTAATTGGATGACCTCTCAAGCGTCCAGCAGTGGGTTAAGCAGCACCAGCACATCACGCACGAGGTCCGAGTCCTCAGCCAGTTACAAGGAGCCAGTGGGCACAAAGCTGACACAACCGGCAGCGACACCACGCACACAACTGCCAAATAACCAGTCCGAAGAATTTCCTCAGGACACAATGGGGTATTCGCAGGAGCTATTCCCAGCCCAACAAACTTCCACCTTTCAAAGGTCAATGGAACAGCCAGAAATGTTGTGCCCGGATTCACAACCATTGACTGTGGGAAATGCACCGCGCACTGAAATGCAAGGCGAGTCCGAGGACTTTGAAACCCAAATCCCAGAGCAAGTTGGGCAGGAGGGGTTTCAATTGCAGGAGGTTGGCCGAGAAGATCTTGAAGACGACGTTGGAGTGTGCTGCGCAGAGGTTGTTGTGGGGAGCTCTACTCCACGGCGGCGGCCCACAATCACATATGACGAGTTTGAGGAGATGGAAGAGGAGGAGGGTATGGACAATGTTGACAGAGACCCAGATTTTGTATGTGAAGGAGAACATCGCCGTCGTAGCAGCACAGATGATTCTGTTGAAGAACCCACTGCTGCACGAGTTCGCCTTGTGCCACAAGGTAGGCGGCGCGAAATTTCAGGCACCACAAGCGTGGAAGTTCAAGTGAGACGCAAAAGAGGCGCAAACAGAAATCGCCAGCAAGCAGGTGCTCCAAAGTCTGGCCTTTCTTTGAAGACTGCAGTGAGGATGGTACCATGGTGATTTGCAAGGTGTGCAAGACCCGCCTGAGCAGGGGGAAACATATTAACAACCTCTCCACCACCAGCATGACCCGCCACATGGTATCCAAACATCCCACTCTGTGGGCGCCAGGACAGGGTACCAGCAACACTGCCTCCCTTGGGGTCACCAGACTCACCACCAGACCCTCCTCAGCAGCAGCAGTAGCCCAGCCATTGCGTGGTTCACAACAACATTCACAAACATCAGATGACGCTGACACTGTCACTTTCCGGAATAGTGCTCTTGAGGTCTCCCAGTCATCAAACACAACAACCAACATCCGTTCAGTGTGCAGCCGTACGGTTCAGTTGTCTGTCTCGGAGATGCTTGAGCGCAAGAGGAAATTGCCAGCAAATGACCCCCGGGCCGTGGCACTAACAGCCAGCATAGCCAAGCTTCTGGCCTGCGAAATGCTGCCATATCGAGTGGTGGAGACAAACAGCTTCAAGGGCATGTTGTCAGTGGCCATCCCATGTTACGTGGTTCCCAGCCGCTACCACTTTGCGTGCTCTGCAGTGCCTGAGTTGCATGATCATGTGGTCAGCAAAATAACCCGAAGCTTGAAGAATGCCGTTGCCTGCAAGGTTCACCTCACCACTGACACCTGGACGAGTGCGTTCGGCCAGGGTCGATACATCTCCCTTACCGCGCACTGGGTGAACCTTGTGGAGCCTGGCAGCGATTCCACACCTGCTACGGCGCGGGTGTTGCCCACGCCGCAAACCGCTGCACCGCCGTCCCTCCCACTGGATAACAACAGCAGCACCTACCTCTCTGACTCCTTCTCCTCCAACGCATTTCAAAGCTGTACCTCATCCGGAAACGCTAACCCAGCAGCAGTAGGATCGTGGAAGCAGTTCAGCACAGCTGTTGGCATGCGTCAGCAAGCGTTGCTGAAGCTGATCTGCCTTGGGGATAAGCAGCACACAGGGGAGGAAATTTGGAGGGGAATAAAGGAACAGACGGATTTGTGGCTGGCACCGCTGGACCTGAAACCGGGCATGGTTGTGTGTGATAATGGGAGTAATCTCATTCGCGCTTTAAGGTTGGCTAAGCTGACACACATCCCTTGCCTGGCGCACGTGATGAACCTAGTAGTTCAGCGGTTCCTGAGGACATACCTAGGCGTGGCCGATCTTCTGTTGAAGGTGCGACGAGTGGCCAAACATTGTAGAAATTCCAGTACTGCTTCGGGGGCACTCGCCAAGATGCAGGAGCGCTTCAATCTCCCCCACCATCGCTTGCTGTGTGATGTTCCTTACGCGCTGGAATTCTACGCTGCACATGCTAGCCCGCTTTTGCGAGCAGAAGAGTGCAGTGGTCCAGTACATGACGGCGCAGTACCGAGGCGCATCCGGACAGCTGCCAAGCTTCTGTGGATCCGATTGGGCCAACATGTTGGACCTCTGCCAAGTCCTCCAAAATTTTGAGCAATCCACGTTGCTTGTGAGCAGTGACAACTCTTCAGTCAGCATTACCATACCACTGCTGTGTTTACTGAAGAAGTCAATGTTGAAAATCAAGGAAACAGCTGTCATGATGCAACTGGGGGAATCTGAAGGAGAAAACGATCAGCGTAATGGTACCAACATCAGGCCATCCGCCTCAGGAAACGCTGGCCCCAGCAGCTATGATGAAGAAGAGGAGGAGGAACAGCTGGAGTTGGAGCAGGAATTTCATGCCACCACTGACGAGGGCCAGAGCGGTGCACGTTGGACTTCCACAATTCAGCGCGAATGGTCAGCAGAAGCAGACCAGGAAGAAGGTGACGACTATGATGCATCACAACAACGATCACAATGCTCACAAGAGGATGATGAGGATTCTGGCAGGACTCTGGCACACATGGCTCAATTCATGCTAGACTGCATTGAACGTGACCCACGCATTGTGCGCATTCTGGACAACACCAATTACTGGGTTTATACCCTTCTGGATCCACGGTACAAACACAATGTTCCAAAACTGCTTGAAGAACGAGTCAGACAGGTCAAAATGGAAGAATACCAGCAGGCCCTTGTGGAGACTTTAGAGAGGAGATTGACATCCTCCCCCTCCTCTAGCCAGTTGTACGCCGACAGACTGACTTCCGCAAACCTAGGACGACCAGGAGGGCAGCAAACAACACAAGCCGCAGCTAGTGCCCAAAAGGGAATGGTATCGGCAGTGTGCTTGGAGTGGGAAAATTTTCTGACACCCATGCAGCAGCCCACAGAACAGCAAGCGTGCAGATCCACCTCCAACACCGATCGCCTGTACAAGATGGTCAAGGACTACATGTCAGATGGCGTAGCTGTGTTGAACAATCCATCTGCACCCTTCAACTATTGGGTATCGAAGCTAGACACCTGGCACGAACTGGCAATGTACGCAATAGAGGTGCTGGCTTGCCCGGCAGCCAGCGTTATGTCGGAACGCTGTTTCAGTGCTGCCGGAGGCATCGTCACAGATCGGCGTATCCGCCTCTCCACAGAAAATGCAGACCGTCTGACTCAAATTAAAATGAATCAATCCTGGATTGGAAATGACTACGCAACACTCCCGGACCCCAACCAAGTAACATGAACAATGACCATCTGTGATGGGTTAGCGTTACCGGTCCCTTTTCCTGGAACCTCTTATCTGTATTACATTTATGACTGCATGGCGGCAAAAATCATGCTATCCGCACGCTTCTTGTCCTCATGCAAGGCCTGGGTTGTTGTGTCTCAAAGCGTGGCCTTCTCCTCCTGCGCCGCCCTCCTCCTGTTCCATCACGTGTGCTGCTGCTGGGTTAGCGTTGCCGGTCCCTTTTTATGGAACCTCTTTTCTGTATTACATTTATGACTGCATGGCGGCAAAATGCATGCTATCCGCACGCTTCTTGTCCTCATGCAAGGCCTGGGTTGTTGTGTCTCAAAGTGTGGCCTTCTCCTCCTGCGCCTCCTCCTGTTCCATCACGTGTGCTGCTGCTGGGTTAGCGTTGCCGGTCCCTTTTTTATGGAACCTCTTATCTGTATTACATTTATGACTGCATGGCGGCAAAAAGCATGCTATCGGCACGCTTCTTGTCCTCATGCAAGGCCTGGGTTGTTGTGTCTTAAAGCGTGGCCTTCTCCTCCTGTTCCATCACGTGTGCTGCTGCTGGGTTAGCGTTACCGGTCCCTTTTCCTGGAACCTCTTATCTGTATTACATTTATGACTGCATGGCGGCAAAATGCATGCTATCGGCACGCTTCTTGTCCTCATGCAGGGCCTGGGTTGTTGTGTCTCAAAGCGTGGCCTTCTCCTCCTGCGCCGCCCTCCTCCTGTTCCATCACGTGTGCTGCTGCTGGGTTAGCGTTGCCGGTCCCTTTTCCTGGAACCTCTTATCTGTATTACATTTATGACTGCATGCCGACAAAAAGCATGTTACCTGTGCAAAGAAAACAGACATTTCCCGCATTTAAAAGACAGTTTTCCCTTTGAAACTTTAAAATCGATTTTCTCAAAAACTATAAGCTCTTTTTGCTACATTTTTTTTCCTCTTGTACCCACTCCCAAGGTGCACATACCCTGTAAATTTGGGGTATGTAGCATGTAAGGAGGCTTTACAAAGCACGAAAGTTCGGGTCCCCATTGACTTCCATTATGTTCGGAGTTCGGCGCGAACACCCGAACATCGCGGCCATGTTCGGCGAACGTTCACGAACCCGAACATCCAGGTGTTCGCCCAACACTATGGGAGCATGGAGATCACACAGCACAGTATGAGTACAAGGTAATGCTTAGTCACTGGAGGGGAGCATGGAGATCACACAGCACAGTATGAGTACCAGGTAATGCTTAGTTACTGGAGGGGAGCATGGAGATCACACAGCACAGTATGAGTACAAGGTATTGCTTAGTCACTGGCTGGAGCATGGAGATCACACAGCACAGTATGAGTACAAGGTAATGCTTAGTCACTGGATGGAGCATGGAGATCACACAGTGCAGTATGAGTACAAGATAATGCTTAGTCATTGGATGGAAGCATGGAAATCACACAGCACAGTATGAGTACCAGGTAATGCTTAGTCACTGGATGGGAGCATGGAGATCACACAGCACAGTATGAGTACAAGGTAATGCTTAGTCACTGGATGGAGCATGGAGATCACACAGCACAGTATGAGTACAAGGTAATGCTTAGTCACTGGATGGGAGCATGGAGATCACACAGCACAGTATGAGTACAAGGTAATGCTTATTCACTGGCTGGAGCATGGAGATCACACAGCACAGTATGAGTACCAGCTAATGCTTAGTCAGTCACTGGATGGAGCATGGAGATTAGGTAAGTTAGGTTCACTCAGATCCATAGGATGGGTGTTCGGTGATGGAGGTGCATGATCAGGTAAAACACACAAGGAGGAGGACCCTGCCCAAGGGCTTACAATCTAGAGGGAGAGGTAAGCACATGAAAGGTAGCAGACCAAAGTTCAGCTGCGGGTTTATAGCACCAGTGAGGAAGTGTAGGGGGGGGGGGGTTGGGGGAGACACAGGTAGGCCAGAGTGAAAAAGGTGAGTTTTGAGGGCCTTCTTGAAGATGTTGAAGAAGGGGAAAACCCTATTGGGGGAGGGAGAAAAGTTAATTGAATACGAAGGGGCCTCTGCGTCAGATCAGTCTTTTGTTGGTAGTTACTGATCTCTTCCTCATGTGTCTATCATCACAGCACTCAGTGTGTTCTATTATCCCAGCAGGAAACTCCGTACCGGATTGTGCACAGGTTGGATCAAACATCACTCGGTGTGACATGAAGTGTCCTGACAACTTCCCCGTCCTGCTGCTCTCCAGGAGATGTGGAGAGGAGGAGGAGGAGAGACTGCTGCAGATCGTCTGTCACATCAGCCGCACTGAACGCTTCCACCCCAGATTCCACCTGGACATCAGCAGCGGCTGCTGGACCCTCCCCCAGGCTGGGAGGGGAGACTCCTGTGTGTATGAGGTCCGGGATCGGGGTACTGGAGATAAAGTCCTGTCCTCTACATCCATCCGTGTGCTGGGTAAGAGTCCATATCCTGATATATAATGCACTAGGAGGTGCGCTGGACATTGAATCATACACAGTTATGGTAAAATTGAAAAGAGAACGTATTTATTAAAAGGATGTTCCAAACACTGCTGTACCTTAGACACATAAGTATTCCACGCAAACACCTTTCACACATGGAAAAGCATGCTGGTTCCCCTTAAAATGGATAATTATTCAACAGATCTGTACAAAAAACATATATATGTATATCCTCATAAAATTATATATAAAAATTGCATTCATAGGGTTAAATGCTCACAAACGCTAGTTGCATCCCCTCTTGGATGGTAGAGCCTCTGTGTGGAGGGAATCAAAAAGTAAAATTGCACCACAAGTACCAGAGTATAATCCCTCCGCACTCGGTAGTCCAGTTACACCGCGGACTTCTTACCCAATCCAGCCGCTTGTAACCTTCCTGGGCAGTCTCCTTCCCGGGGAATCCTCTACCCCAATTCAATACCAGTCCAGGGGTGTGCCACGTAGTACCGCTCCAGCGGTCAGCTGTGCTTCCCAAGCGCTGCACCGCAACTCACTCCAATGGACGACTTCCGGTTCTCCGAACTCAGGGCAAAAACGTCACTTCCCTGTGTACGTCCGCCCGATGGCTGAAAGTGATTTCCTTGCGTTCCACCACTGCCAATCCACTCGCGAGCCACAAGCAGTAGACGGCTGATAGGCAAAAGCAGGGAGTAGATCTATATTCACTGGGGCGCCCCTATAGAATCACAGACAGCATTTGATTGACATGTTTCGACGACGCGGTCGTCTTCATCAGAATCTGGGGAACAATATGGAAGTCGCCATCTTTTATAGGATGGTATTCCCCAATTAGCTCCTCCTTGCGTTGCATTAAAGTGATATTCCTCTCCTTGTCTACATGTTCATCACGGGAGTGCATTTACTCATGACCTGTTGTTTATGTCAGTAGAGAGTTGAAACCCTTCACAGCGATAAGGGGGCACTCTACACAGATAACTTCGTGCTTCACAGAAATGGAAAGTTCTTATTTCACAAACTCCTGTTATATTAAAATAGTGCTCCTCTCATTATCCTCATATTATTCGCTGAAGTGTTTTCACTTGTAGCTGAATGTCATATAGATCAGAAGTTCATGCTTATCACACCAATTAAGGGGCACTCTGCATCGATATCTCCAACTCCACCGGATTTGGGGGGTATTAACCCCCAAGTTCCTGTTTCAATTTATTTCAATCGATGCCCCCCATATCTTTAGATACAATCACGACTACATAATTAAGTTTTAAAAAAACAACAATTTTCTTTATATATTGAATATTATGGGGGAATCCAGCAATGCTTTGGAGAACCAGGATGCTTATACCATAAGAGGTAATACACTAACTCATAAAACCAAACAATTCCATTTCATCATTCAAACCTTTAGGTATCAGGGTGTCTAAATTAAAAATCCACCTACTCTCCTGTCTCGACATTTTGGCTATGTAGTCACCCCCCCTTACGTCTCTATGTACAACCTCCAAGCCAAAATATACCACCTCCCGTACACTGCACATATGGAATTCCCTAAAGTGCTTGGACAATGGGTGTCCCTCCCACCCCTTCCCAATATTATTTAAATGTTCACCAATTCTGCTCGATAGGGTTCTTTTAGTACGACCAATGTACTTTTTATTACATGGACAGATAAGGCAATAGATAACACCCTCAGTATCACAGGTGATTAGATCTCTGATTTTATATATATCCCCCCTTTCTGCTACTTCCACTATCTTTTTATAATTCTTGGTCTTTTTACAATTAATACATCTCCCACATCTCACAAATCCTCCATTATTTCTTGATTTCGGGGCATATATATAGCTACTGGCCGCCGTTGCTACCTTAAGGCCTATATTGCTACATCTTCTATAGACAATTGAGGGTTCTATAGGTAGGATCTCATTCAACAATTTGTCCTGTCTCAGGATATTCCAATGTTTAGAAATGATATTACGCACCATTCTACTACACGGACCATACCTCAAGTTTAATTTTAATGAATGATCTTGTGTTTCCCCTCTATTTTTCTTCTTAATAAGTAAATCTTTTCTTTCAATACTCTCTACAGCATTTTTTGCTGCTTCAATATTATCTTTGGTGTAACCTTTTTCACTAAATTTCACCGAGAGTATTGATACCTCCTTCTTATATTCTTCATCTTCTGTGCAGTTCCTTTTGAGACATATAAACTGGCCCTTCGGTATAGTGTTCAACCAAGGAGGAAAGTGGCAGCTTGTAGTTAGTATGTAACTGTTGACGTCCGTGGGCTTGGAATATGTCCGTGTTTTTATTTTCCCATCCTCCACATATATACTAATATCTAAGAAATTAATCTCTTTATCACTAATTTCTGACGTGAATTTCAAATTTACAGTATTTTGATTTAATTTAACTATAAATCACTTAGAGAATTTATAGTTAAATTAAATCAAAATACTGTAAAGGAGGTATCAATACTCTCGGTGAAATTTAGTGAAAAAGATAATATTGAAGCAGCAAAAAATGCTGTAGAGAGTATTGAAAGAAAAGATTTACTTATTAAGAAGAAAAATAGAGGGGAAACACAAGATCATTCATTAAAATTAAACTTGAGGTATGGTCCGTGTAGTAGAATGGTGCGTAATATCATTTCTAAACATTGGAATATCCTGAGACAGGACAAATTGTTGAATGAGATCCTACCTATAGAACCCTCAATTGTCTATAGAAGATGTAGCAATATAGGCCTTAAGGTAGCAACGGCGGCCAGTAGCTATATATATGCCCCGAAATCAAGAAATAATGGAGGATTTGTGAGATGTGGGAGATGTATTAATTGTAAAAAGACCAAGAATTATAAAAAGATAGTGGAAGTAGCAGAAAGGGGGGATATATATAAAATCAGAGATCTAATCACCTGTGATACTGAGGGTGTTATCTATTGCCTTATCTGTCCATGTAATAAAAAGTACATTGGTCGTACTAAAAGAACCCTATCGAGCAGAATTGGTGAACATTTAAATAATATTGGGAAGGGGTGGGAGGGACACCCATTGTCCAAGCACTTTAGGGAATTCCATATGTGCAGTGTACGGGAGGTGGTATATTTTGGCTTGGAGGTTGTACATAGAGACGTAAGGGGGGGTGACTACATAGCCAAAATGTCGAGACAGGAGAGTAGGTGGATTTTTAATTTAGACACCCTGATACCTAAAGGTTTGAATGATGAAATGGAATTGTTTGGTTTTATGAGTTAGTGTATTACCTCTTATGGTATAAGCATCCTGGTTCTCCAAAGCATTGCTGGATTCCCCCATAATATTCAATATATAAAGAAAATTGTTGTTTTTTTAAAACTTAATTATGTAGTCGTGATTGTATCTAAAGATATGGGGGGCATCGATTGAAATAAATTGAAACAGGAACTTGGGGGTTAATACCCCCCAAATCCGGTGGAGTTGGAGATATCGATGCAGAGTGCCCCTTAATTGGTGTGATAAGCATGAACTTCTGATCTATATGACATTCAGTTACAAGTGAAAACACTTCAGCGAATAATATGAGGATAATGAGAGGAGCACTATTTTAATATAACAGGAGTTTGTGAAATAAGAACTTTCCATTTCTGTGAAGCACGAAGTTATCTGTGTAGAGTGCCCCCTTATCGCTGTGAAGGGTTTCAACTCTCTACTGACATAAACAACAGGTCATGAGTAAATGCACTCCCGTGATGAACATGTAGACAAGGAGAGGAATATCACTTTAATGCAACGCAAGGAGGAGCTAATTGGGGAATACCATCCTATAAAAGATGGCGACTTCCATATTGTTCCCCAGATTCTGATGAAGACGACCGCGTCGTCGAAACATGTCAATCAAATGCTGTCTGTGATTCTATAGGGGCGCCCCAGTGAATATAGATCTACTCCCTGCTTTTGCCTATCAGCCGTCTACTGCTTGTGGCTCGCGAGTGGATTGGCAGTGGTGGAACGCAAGGAAATCACTTTCAGCCATCGGGCGGACGTACACAGGGAAGTGACGTCTTTGCCCTGAGTTCGGAGAACCGGAAGTCGTCCATTGGAGTGAGTTGCGGTGCAGCGCTTGGGAAGCACAGCTGACCGCTGGAGCGGTACTACGTGGCACACCCCTGGACTGGTATTGAATTGGGGTAGAGGATTCCCCGGGAAGGAGACTGCCCAGGAAGGTTACAAGCGGCTGGATTGGGTAAGAAGTCCGCGGTGTAACTGGACTACCGAGTGCGGAGGGATTATACTCTGGTACTTGTGGTGCAATTTTACTTTTTGATTCCCTCCACACAGAGGCTCTACCATCCAAGAGGGGATGCAACTAGCGTTTGTGAGCATTTAACCCTATGAATGCAATTTTTATATATAATTTTATGAGGATATACATATATATGTTTTTTGTACAGATCTGTTGAATAATTATCCATTTTAAGGGGAACCAGCATGCTTTTCCATGTGTGAAAGGTGTTTGCGTGGAATACTTATGTGTCTAAGGTACAGCAGTGTTTGGAACATCCTTTTAATAAATACGTTCTCTTTTCAATTTTACCATAACTGTGTATGATTCAATGTCCAGCGCACCTCCTAGTGCATTATATATCAGTCTTAGAGGTTAGGTGTGGTAAGGGGGTAACCACACCTCAGGCGGTTGCAGCAGGAGGAAGTTATTTTGACCCTATTTTAGCAGCGCCCTCCAGTGCGTTCTTTTTAAGAGTCCATATCCTGCATCACACTTCCCCCTAACCTCCATTGTACTCTATGGGGGAGCTGACGTTATACCGCATGTCATAGAGGTCAGTAACACTGGTGACTGTATGTGGGGGAGGGGCTACAGATCACATGATCAGTGTGGGAACAAGAGCTAGCAATCTATCCTATGTCCCTGTGCTGGTGTTCTATGACTGATGGGGCGTGTATGTAGGAGAGGGGTTGCAGATCACATGATCAGGGTGGGTACAAGAGCTAGCAATCTATGCCATGTCTCTGTGCTGGTGTCACATGACTGATGGGATGTGTATGTGGGGGAGGGGCTGCAGATCACATGATCAGGGTGGGTGCAAGAGTTAGCAATCTATGCCATGTCTCTGTGCTGGTGTCACATGACTGATGGGGAGTGTATGTGGGGGGAGGGGCTGCAGATCACATGATCAGTGTGGGTACAAGAGCTAGCAATCTATGCCATGTCTCTGTGCTGGTGTCACATGACTGATGGGGAGTGTATGTGGGGGGAGGGGCTGCAGATCACATGATCAGTGTGGGTACAAGAGCTAGCAATCTATCCCATGTCTCTGTACTGGTGTCACATGACTGATGGGGCGTGTCCTCCTGATCATTGCAGATCCGGTTCTCATCTACAACATAAGCAGTAACAGCAGCCGGCTGGGGGAGGACATTGCTGTGACTGTCCAGTTCTCTAGAGAAGAGAGCAATGTGACCTGGGAGCTGGACGGGGGGCGTCTCCCTGAGAGATACCGGCTGATAGATGACAACAGGACGCTGATTATCCCGAGTGTGCAGAGAGACGATGCCGAGAGGACATTCCGGGTCAGGGTCACCAACCCGGTCAGTGAGGAGGTCCAGGACTACCGGCTGGAGGTCAGAGGTAAGGGGGGGCGGGTACTGGGGTGATCATGTGACCTGTATAGAGGGGGAGGGGGCAGTGTCAATGAGGAGGTCCGGGACCACCAGCTGGAGATCAGAGGTAAGGGGGGCGGGTACTGGGGGTGATCATGTGACCTGTATAGAGGGGGCGGTGTCAGTAAAGGAGGTCCGGGACCACCGGCTGGAGATCACAGGTAAGGGGGGTGGGTACTGGGGTGATCATGTGACCTGAATAGAGGGGGATGGGGCGGTGTTATTGTGTGAGGGGGAGTGCACAGCAGTTAAGCTACACGACAGTGCAGATGGATAATGAAGTCTTATCAGAGGCATAACAATAGACCCTGCAAGGGATGCAGCCGCAGGGGGCCCCAGAAGCCAGAGGAGGCCCTGTGGGAGAAGTTTCTTTTCCCTGTCCTGAGAGACAGAACAATTGTGCAGAGAGCAGAAAGTTTTTTCCTCTTCATGCCTTAGTTGTCAACATCTTCATGCCTTAAGAATCACTCATGCGCCTATATATACCATCACATATACAATTTTATTCAATTCATAAATTCAAATTCATATATATATTACACTAATATGCAAGCATACACTAGCCAACTTTCTCAGTCCCACCTCCCTATGGCAAACAGTCTGGCACACGCCACAACATATACCTATAGATTGATTCGCTGAGTAAACTTCGTTCTCTAGCATAAAATTGCACCAATCCCTATAGCACCTTTCCAATGTTTAAAAGTGTTTTTGCACCTTTAAAATGGCAATAATGGCCTTTTTTGTTCAAAAATAAAAAATAAATAAAAATAACGTCCTGTGAGCTCACAAAGGTATAATTCATAAATCCAACAGGAAACCGTTCATGTTAAATAGCTTGAATCTCGTCTTGCAAAGCTTTAGACATACAATTTCATATACATCCACCAGGAGTAAAGTGGATAATTCCGCATTCCTTGGTATGCAAATTAGATCTTGCAGGATTTTGTATAGGCAGATTGCATTTGCACAGACCTCTAGAAACAAATAGCATCCTGCAGAACTTTACAAAAGCAGAACTTTTAAAACCAGATAACGTCCTGCAGACTTTTCAAACTTCCATTTCTTTGCATAACATTCAAGCAAAATAGCGTGCTGCGGGTCCAAAAGGACAGTTCAAACAACTCACGCAGCCTAAGGGGTAGATAACTGATTCCTTTATGCTTACGGTTCCGCTATGTCTTCTGGCAGTATGAGCCCCGGCCGGTGGCTCCCGTGTTAACCTGACGTCTGCCGCGGATGTTAAGCACTTTGCTGAAGAATCGTTCCTCAGATTCAATCCGGAACTGTAGAGGTGACGTCACCACTCTGACAACCCAATGCCGACTAGTTTCGGTGGGATACGCCTACCTTCCTCAGGGCGTGTTCTCGTTTGCTTCTCAGCTCTTTTTATATCATAGCTCCACCCCTTTCTCTACGCTATTTGCTACAAATGCCCACAATGTGTTTTTCTCCATAGATCTGCATGAAAACATATAAGAACATTCCTTATGTAAAAGCGAACAATTCCACATCTAAATTCAATCCCAGCAGAGCCAAACTGTTCAATATATAAATCCAATCTTTCTCGACAGT
The DNA here is from genome assembly GCF_040937935.1 of Hyperolius riggenbachi. NCBI lineage: Eukaryota > Metazoa > Chordata > Amphibia > Anura > Hyperoliidae > Hyperolius > Hyperolius riggenbachi. The sequence continues at coordinate 561,668,020 of NC_090647.1, forward strand.
TTGAATTGCATAGAATCTAAAGGTCTGCAGGCTTCCCCCATGACATTCCCAGAAATGTTTGCTTAGTGGCAATTTATTATTTCTTTTTCTAATACTGTTCACATGCTCTCCAATTCTAGATGAGAGTTTCCTTTTTGTTCTTCCCACGTATTGCTTATTGCAACCGCATTCTATGATATATATTACACCTTTGCTGTTACAGTTTAAATTACCATAAATATCAAATTCTTCCTGGGTCACTGCTGATCTAAATTGTTTTATTGGTGCATTGTACTTTGGTGCATTGTGGTTCAATCAATTCACTCGTATTAGGCGGAATTGTACCGACCTAGAGGACTTCGATTTGCAGGCAGACATCTTAAAGGATAGGTTTTTAGAAAAAAAGTATGAGGAAGAACTAGTTGAACATGCCTTAAAGGAAGTAAGAAATTGTCCTAGAGAAAGGGTACTAGAAAGCAGAATGAAAGAAGATTTGACTCCACCACTAAGCATTAAAATGCAATATAACCAACAGTCTCGAGATATCAAGAGGGTGGTGGATAAATATTGGGGTATTCTCCAACAGGATAGGACCCAAAATGGGATTTTAACCGAAAAACCAAGGTTTACATTTTGTAAAGCAAATAATCTGAAAAATATGATTGCACCAACTGTTGTTGAAACCAAGAGAGTAAAGAAACAGAAAGGGTCTTTTAGGAGGTGTGGTTTTTGTGTTCCATGCAAAAGCACCAAGTACAATGCACCAATAAAACAATTTAGATCAGCAGTGACCCAGGAAGAATTTGATATTTATGGTAATTTAAACTTGAATTTATGAATTGAATAAAATTGTATATGTGATGGTATATATAGGCGCATGAGTGATTCTTAAAACTTTATGAATGCTTGAATGGTGGGGGTGTGAGTAACCCCATTTATCACTGACTGCAGCCAATTGAATTAATTTTATATTGAGTGGGCACAAATCTACCTGTTTACATTTTTATCTTCATGCCTTAGTTGACTGCATCTGCTCAGCCACTGATAAGGAATCATACAAAGTTTTGTAGACAATGGTTTGTAGACAGTCCCTATTCAGTATTCAGAAGAGTCTTGTGTACAGCCCCATTCTACCCTCAGCCTTTCTACCCCTCCCCAAGTACTGTGTCCTGTAGTGATGCTTGAGGAGTCAGGGTACGGAGACAAAAAGCTTTCTGCTCTCTGCACAATTGTTCTAATGACTGTATCTCTGCAGCCACTGATTACAAACCATTGTCTACAAAACTTTGTATGATTCGTTGACAGTCCCTATTCAGTGTGCAGTAGGCTCTTGTGTACCGCGCCCAGCCCCCAACCTCTCTACCCCTCCCCAAGTGCTGTGACCATTGCCGACAATGTAATGGGAAAACCCCTCACCAATTCCGTATTACTAGGCCACAGTTGCCACGCAGGTCTCATGCACTAGAGACTTCTGGAGGCAAATCCACCGTGTGCACAGTAAAGATTGGTTGATGATGCCCATCAGGGATTGGCTTTAGAGTACTTCAGTACTGGTAGTCGGAATTCTAATTAAGGCTAATTCATTCACCTGTGCCTGCGGGAAGGGGAGGGGGGAAAACTTACCCAGAGGGGGGGGGGGGGGGGGGTTATGGGGAGAGTTGATTCATGATGTCATTTTGGTATTTGTAATGAAACGTGCGTTTGTGACTCAAATGATGCATTCGATATGACATATTGAAGGCGTCACAGATGGCCACACTTGTGTTTATGACCCTTGTGAGACGGGCCCCCAGGCTGTCAAGGGCACCAAGGGAAGGGAATGTGTGTGCTCATTGAGGGGCCCATGAAGTTTTGCTGGGGGAGCTGCACCACCCCCGGACACCACACTAACCAATATTGCACAAGTTCCTTCAAATACAAATCTCTCAATTGTAAAGTTCATGTAAAGCACCGTGGGGTTCGCTGTAACCACTTATCACAGTCACATTTCCATTGGCAAGACTGCACATTCCACCTCCTCCATGTTACAACCTGCAAGCACATAAATCACTCCACACAGCGTGATATTGTAGCTATAATTCCACGCCACCCGCTGTTCATGATCCGCACGTGCATCACACCACCTGCTCACTCTTATGTAACGCACAGTCGCACACGCTCACCAGATCCAAACCACCGAGGGAAGCAGGTGGCTCTAAGGTTCAGGCAGGGAACACACTTGTCTTCCAGTTTTCTGCGCACGTTTTCTGCACACCAAGTTTGTTTCCATGCAGGAAAACGCACACTGTTTTTCACAGCAGCTAATGTGATTGATAGAGAAAACTGACAAAATGTGCAAAGTCGTCATGAAAAAGTCAGTTTTTTTTTCTGCGTGCGAAAAACATATTAAGTGTGAACTAGCCCATTGATTAACATGCGTTCTCAGTTTTTATGTGCAGAAAATGCGTTCGAAAACAGTCAAGTGTGTCCCTGCCTTAATCATAGGCATCACACTGCGACTTTGTAATCTCCGGCACAAACCCCTCTCAGGCTCTGAGGTCTTCAATAAACTTTAATCCGTGTCTCATCCATAAAAAGTTAATTTAAAACAAACATAGCGTAAAACCGTTAAAAAGATTGCATACCCTGCGCTGAGTGTGCACTTGCGTATCCACAGTGATAAAACAGCACATCTATAGATCAACAGCGGGGTCTGCCTGTAATGGGTGTTGCGTCAGAATGGGTAACGGCGTCTCGTATCCCCCTCTCCACGGCTTTCCTTCGCTCTCTATCATCCGGACAGTTCCTGGATGATGTCAGACGCACTAACTCCGCCCCCTGAATTGTAGTGACGCCACTGATTAAGAGCTCGAGTAATTCACCACAATGGTAACCAATATGAAAAAGGTCCTCAGCCCAAGTAATCTGTATTCAAAAAAAGTATATATAAAGGCACGGGGTAATTTCTCATAAATCAGAAATGTTTATTGGTGATGCCAAAAAGAGTTAAACTAAACTACAAATGTATGCAAAAGTGGTGAACATGTTAATCTCTGCAGAAACCTGCAATGTATAAAATCATCATTAATAAGCGGGCTTACAAACATCACCAACACTGATACTTAGGAGCCGCTACATTTGCTGTAACAGTTCATCCCAAGGTGTTTTAGAATGAATCGCTCACAACAATTCCTAGAGTTCCATGTACTCCATACTCCATATAAAGTAACATAGCTTGTTCACATAAAAGGGCAGGAACTGGGATAGCTGGTAATCTCGGGAACCGGGATATCTGGTAATCTCGGGAACCGGGATAGCTGGTAATCTCGGGGACATGGGGGACTGGGGACAGCAGATATTGCACAGGACAGCCTGGATAATGTGGGAGGGGAGCTGTATAGAGAATAGTGTTGTCCGGATCATGAACGATTCTGATCTTTGATCCGAATCTCTTTTGTGAGTCGAATCATTCGGATCATCAAAATGAACAATTCGGATCGCAAAGGGGGCGGGGCCAGGAGCGGCATGCCCCCCTCTCTCAGCGGGTAGCGGGGGTCCTGGAAGCAGAGCAGAGATGGATCGCTCAGTTGAATGGGAGCCAGCCTTGCAGGGACAGGTAGATGAGAGAGGGGACATGGGTGCCACTGCCAGATATGTGTAGAGCACACTACTGGCTATAATGTGCTGCTCATTCCTGTGCTGTCTGTTCCTAGTTGTGAACAAATGGGAAAGTTTTGTCTCAGAAGCACAGCTCAGTAACTTTGCAGACAGCGTGCTGGGCTAGAATGACAGGGCAGGCACTGTGATTGCAGGGCAATATGATCCTCCTGCACTGCTCTAAACAGCTGCACTTACGGTATCTTCTCCCTAAATGTATGATGAGTGTTCAGGTGAGAAAAGGGGAATGCTTTCTTTCACTGTGCGACGTTTGCATTCAGAGTATACAGATGAACATACAGGTGAAATATATTTATTAAAGCATATGATTGCAACATGTGGGTATTGTGTGCAAACAAACATTTCTGCTCTCTGCTTGTCCCTCCTCCCTTCTCTGTCCACTCCCTGCCCGTCTCTGTCCATCTTCTCCCCTTCTATGTGTGTCCACCCCCCCCTCCCCTTCTCTGTCCACTGCAGGAAAAGACCTGTCCTGCTAGTCATTTCACCCCCGAATGCTTCCCTAGTAAAATGATTCGAGATTCGGATCAAAGATCCGGATCTTTTCAATGATCCGATTCAAATCTTCCGAATCATTGAAAAGATCCGTACTTCCCATCTCTAATACAGAGCACTGCTTCCTGTCCACTGCCTGTGACATCACTGGAGCTGAACTTCCTGTACAGAGGTCAGCCGATGGGGAGGGACAGAACAGAGGGGGCGGGGAGAACCTTTACCAGATTCATCGCTAATTAGCTCTAATTATTTCTGTTCAGCGCTAATTATCACTTCCTGAATGGTTTTGTCTCTTTCTTGTCTCCTCCATGCTTCCCTCATCCAGGGACGGATCAGGTGAGACATCACTGGAGATATGTGCTGATGGATTGCATGTTTATCACACACGTAACATTGTATGTTCTGTTTCCTTACAGAGCCTGAGCGTTCCTTGTGGATGAGAGGCATTTCCATTGCTGCTGCTGTGGGCGTCACATTGCTGGTTGGAGTGATGATCTGTATTATATATCGGGTGAGTAACCGTCATTTATAAAATGATGAATTCATGATGATCCAGAGTCGGTGGAGGGGAGGTCAGTGAATGCACAATCCTCTCTGTTAAAGCGAACTTGGGAGGGTAAAATTAAAAATAAATGCCTCAGAAGAGGGAAGCCTGTAGAGGGTGCCAGATCCCCCTGGTGTCCATCTGTTCCACCTCTGGGTCCCTCTGATATATCTGACACGCATGTCCTATATGTTCTAGTTGGCTGCACTCCCATCCAAGTACGAGCTTCCTCATACTGGGCATGTGCAAGGAAGGTCTGCACATGCCCAGTAGAATGAAGCTGCTCCTGCATGGCCTTTTCCTGCACAAGCCGGTGTAATGTCTGATTGCGCTGCCCGGAAGCTCCCTGCCACACTGAGTAGCGCGCATGCCCAGTGTGAAGTTAATGATGCTGCTGGAAGTAAAATACTAAATATCTCCGCTCCCGCACCTCTTACACTCCCCAAATTTTCAGGGTAGGGAGGGGACCCCCCGAACGACCTCTATGCCAAATTGCAGCCCCCGAGACCCGCTGGTTCAGGAGATAGGTTTCTGTAATCTATCTCGGGAACCAGCGGGTCTCGGGGGCTGCAATTTGGCATAGAGGTCGTTCGGGGGGTCCCCTCCCTACCCTGAAAATTTGGGGAGTGTAAGAGGTGTGGGAGCGAAGATATTTAGTATTTTACCTCCAGCAGCATCATTCAATAGGAACTGTGGCTGCACAGTCTCCTACTGCGCATGCGGGGCAGCGCAAATCCACAGGGTTATAGCTTGTTCATTATTATAGATAAAATCATATTGACAGCTCAGTTTTACTGGTTTTGTCTTTATTTTTTTGGGACATGTCCTACTGCCTAATAAAGATTTACTGCGTTCTCTGGCAACAAGAAGTGTTATTTCTTCTGACTAAGGACATGGATGCCGGATTTGGAGGCAGTAATAAGCTGTCTTTCCTGTCTGTCAGGGTCGGATGGGAACTGTGGAATGACTTTTATGTGCACATAAGCAATATAAACACGTTTGTTGTTTATGTTTCCAGCATACAGAGCTTAGCGGGAAGCTCTAACTTCCTCCTTAACAAAATTAGAAGTTCCTCTTAATATTAATGCAAACCTGTTAGGAAAAAAATAAATAAATGCTAGATAATTACCCAAGTAGTGAGAAGATCCCCCGCTGCTGCCCTGGACCCTCTTCATCTCCGTGGCCGTGCCCCTATACAAGTATGAGCGTCTTTGTACTGGGCACGTGCGAGGACAGTCCCTACATGGCCAGTAAAACAAAACCATGTGTACACCACTTTGTATTGGTCTTTCACGTGAAATTCCAATAAAATTGATTCCTGTTTGTGGCAGTAATGTGACAAAATGTGGAAAACTTCAAGGGGGCCGAATACTTTTGCAAGCCACTGTATGTATCACTTACAACACATAAAGAAATAGAAGTACAGAAATACACAACAGCATGTACAAATACAATATAAATAAATACGGGAATAAATACCTAGTAATAATGCATCCAGGTGGTATGATCCAGAGAAAGCATGTTCCCTGATGTGATACTGCCATCTAGTGGCAAGAGATAGCACAAAAGCAGCCCTAGAATCTACAATGGATATATGACATCTAGTGGTTAAAGGACAGCACTGAAGGCAAATCACATGATTGTCCCGCAGCTTATTAGTAAACAGCCGTAAGAATTAATAAGAAAAAAATGTGTACAGAATAATACAC
>NC_090647.1:561681900-561684400 GCF_040937935.1 Hyperolius riggenbachi
CACGTACACACACACGTACACGTACACACACGTACACACACACGTACACACACACGTACACGTACACACACACGTACACACACGTGCACGTACACACGTACACACACGTACACACACGTACACACACACGTACACGTACACACACACGTACACACACACGTACACGTACACACACGTACACACACACGTACACACACACGTACACGTACACACACACGTACACACACGTGCACGTACACACGTACACACACGTACACACACACGTACACGTACACACACACGTACACGTACACACACACACGTACACGTACACACACACGTACACACACGTGCACGTACACACACGTACACACACACGCACACGTACACACACACACGTACACACACACACACACACACACACGTACACACACACACACACACACGTACACGTACACGTACACACACACACACGTACACACACACACACGTACACGTACACACACACGTACACGCACACACACACGTACACGTACGCACACACGTACACACACACGTACACGTACGCACACACGTACACGTACACACACACGTACACGTACACACACACACGTACACGTACACACACACGTACGCACACACGTACACACACACGTACACACACACGTACACACACACGTACACACACACGTACATGTACACACACACGTACACACACACGTACACGTACACACACACACACACGTACACGTACACACACGTACACGCACACGTACACGTACACGTACACGCACACGCACACGCACACGCACACACACACGTACACGCACACACGTACACGTACACACACGTACACGTACACGTACACACACACGTACACGTACAAGTACACACACACGTACACGTACACACACACGTACACGTACACACACACGTACACGTACACACACGTACACACACACGTACGCACACGTACACGCACGTACACACACACACGTACACACACGTATACACGCGCACACACACACACGTATACACACACACACACGTACGCACACACACGTACGCACACACACGTACGCACACACACGTACGCACACACACGTACACACGCACACACACACACGCACACACACACACGCACACACACACACGCACACACACACACGTACACACACACGTACACACACACACACGTACACACGTACACGTACACACACACGTATACACGTACACGTACACACACACGTATACACGTACACACACACGTATACACGTACACACACACGTACACACACACGTACACACACACGTACACACACGTACACGTGTACACACGTACACACACACACGCGCACACACACACACTCGTACACACGTACACACACACACGTACACACACACACGCACACGTACACACACACACACACATATGTACACACACGTACACACACACGTACACACGTACACACACACACACGTACACACACACACGCACACGTACACACACACACACACACACGTACACACACACACACACACACATATGTACACACACGTACACACACACGTACACACGTACACACACACACGTACACGTACACACACACACACGTACACACACACACGTACACGTACACACACACACACGTACACGTACACACACACACGTACACGTACACACACACGTACACGTACACGTACACACACACACACACACGTACACACACACACACGTACACGTACACACACACACACGTACACGTACACACACGTACACGTACACACGTACACGTACACACACACACATGTACACGTACACGTACACACACACGTACACACACACACGTACACGTACACGTTCACACACACACGTACACACACACGTACACGTACACACACGTACACACACACACGTACACACACGCACACACGTACACGCACACACGTACACGTACACACACACACACGTACACGTACACACACGTACACACACACGTACGCACACGTATACGCACGTACACACACACACGTACACGTACACACACGTATACACGCGCACACACACACACGTACGCACACGTATACACGCACACACACACACGTACGCACACACACGTACGCACACACACGCACACACACACACGTACACACACACGTACACACACACACACACGTACACACACGTACACACACACGTACACACACACGTACACACACACGTACACACACGTACACACACACGTACACGTGTACACACGTACACACACACACACTCGTACACACGTACACACACACACGCACACGTACACACGTACACACATATGTACACACACGTACACACACACGTACACACACACACGTACACACACACACACACACACACGTACACACACACACACGTACACACACACACGTACACGTACACGTACACACACACACACGTACACGTACACGTACACACACACGTACACGTACACACACACGTACACGTACACACACACACACGTACACGTACACA